>NC_051159.1:34692149-34939343 GCF_013339745.2 Dermacentor silvarum | reverse complement strand
AGCTTCCCTCTGAACTTGACGTTAGTAGAAAGGTGAGCAAATGGTTTGGGGGGGGTCACGTATAATTACAGCCGTCAAGAGGCTATATGTTGCGACGCCCAGGGAGCAACAGAGGGCATTGTGCAATTTCGACGCGGTGCAAAGGTACAAACGCGTTTCTCGCGTCGCCTTTCCTCTCTGCCGCTCCCCTATCATGTACACGCTCTGAACCACCCCCGACGCGGCTTGCCAGACAGCAGCAGCAGCAGGAGGAGGAAGAGGAGGAAAGTCGAAGGAAGTGGCAATGAAAGGTTCACTTTAAAATGTGAGACGTGTTACCTTATGCTCACTGTACTCTATCATCATTAACTTCCTTCTCTCTTTCACTCTTTTTTAACACGAAAGTGTTTTATGCCGGGGTCCACCAAGACTTCACTGACGTATTTCCGTCACGGAAATACGTCACACGAACATACACGAACATAATACAAAGAAGAAACCAGAAGAAAAAGTTCCACAAACATGCAAAATTTGGAAATCGAACCCACGACCTCTCGGTCCGCGACGATAGATCGCCGAGCGTTTAACCCATTGCGCCACAAACGCATTTGCAGAGAGCTACACAGACGCGCCTTATATATCTAACACTCCTCCGTGTACCCGCACTCTTGCTCGGGGCGGTGCCGCCGCCTACGAGCAGAAAAGAGAAGTACTGCATTATGACACTAACGCGCACCGACAGTGAACGCTTCGGTGGTCTCAGCACTACGACGCCTCGATGCCAGCATTCGAAGGGACGCTGGCATCAAGAAGCACTACCAACGCGTTCTCGCAGAAGCACTACTAGGTGGCGTTCACCGTACTCAGCACAGCGGAGCGTGGCCTCCGCAATTAGCTCTGAAAATGTTTCTGAAGTTGATCGCGGAGGCTGCAATTACGACGCGCTGTACGCGCTGATTTGACTCGGTGACGATTCAGTTACGTGCTTTTCTCTTGCGCGTTGTATTAGTGTGTCAGTTACGTGCTTCGTCTTTCGCGTTGTGCTAGCGTGTGCATCGTAGTGCAGCTTCCATATGCACGACGGTTGCTCATGGTCATCGACGTTGGTAGTCGTGATGGAGGAGACGTGCCACCAGGCGTCAGCGTGGGTGCATCAACGCCTAAGGGCGCTTTAGCCACAAAACACCAATAGACATTTAATATCAATGTGCAATAAACATTACACTACTTCTGTGAAGACACGTTTCACTTTCGTGTTCTATACCGATTCCTATATAAGAGGGATCAACCACATTTTTTTTTTTTCATTTCCCTCTTCCCTAAGATACAAGTGGCCGGCAAAGCTCCTCTAGACGACCTCTCCGCTTCGTCCCTCATTAAACATTCCCGCCCTACCGCCCACTCAGAGGTTAACGAGTGCGTACTGTATATGCTGCGTCTTCACGAGCAGTAGGTCACGTGCCAATCAGCCAAAAGCATCAACGCAGGCCAAGAACACGGAAGAGAGCTTTCAAAAACGGAAACAAATATAAACGCTGGCGATCGATACAGAGTCCATGACCATCCAGCACACTTTCTTTCTTTCTTTCTTCTTTCTTTCTTTTTTTTTTTCTTTACATTGGTGATATGAAACGCAGTCCTAAAACAATAAAATTGGGGATAACAATAGAACACAACACATACGAAACAATCGCTAGCACGTTCTCTGTGTCGGAAACGCATTTCGTAACCGCACTTTATGTAACGTTCACAGCCACGCCCAACACAAGGCAGAGGTAATATCGTGGGCAGAATTCAGAAGGAAGGATAATATTAAGTTTTGCGTCCTCCATAAGTGACCTGCTGCATTTATTTTTCTGTCAACCGCTAATTGGGATCACTACGAAGGAAGTAATATCACGCGTTACTTCACACAGTTTGTGGATGATGAAATCTTCCGGATGGTCACTGTATCCGCCATTGCCGCCACGTAACTTGTATTAGTGTGAAAGCATTTAGGATGAGCTTCACACAGCGTCGTTCAGACGAAGAACGCAGTCTAGATGACACCGCAATTAGATTTACTTTCAGAACGCTCGCTGATCTATCACGAAAGAAAGGTAGCATTCTTTCGAAACTTCAGAGATGAAGCTACAGAGCCGATTTTCGTGTATTTGGGTCGTTTTCGAGCAGTAAATGTTCTCAAAACTCCCTAAGTTCTATCTTGGGCTCCTCTAGAATACAATGCAGTCCACCTCTACATACCAACAAAAAATTAACTGGGCCTCAACAGACACTGTCATTATCTACGACCGCACAGTAAAGTGGGCAAAAAACTCTTTCCCTACCATGGGGAAAATAGGTGTTTTTTGTATGTTACGGCAGATATATTTTTTTTGAAGGAACTACTGCACTTAATATTTAATGTAATACATAAGCAGAAATTCAAATGAATGCACTTTTTCACGAATAAAAATTTTATTAACGAGATGTATGTCATAAAAGAGATATAAATTGTTAAAATCAAGATTGTGCGACAAAATTGAACAAAGTTTGTAAAGAAACGCTTGTATCTGCTAGAAAAGGATTGTTACGAATATTGTGAGATATAAAAAATGTATTGCCGTCTATTAGGCACTATCTCCGAAAAAATCAAAAATTTTCTTTCAGCAGGTATTTCGATACAAAAATTTAACTGCAAGCACTACAGTTGAGCATGCGGACTGCGGCCGCTGATGTTTCGGGCTGGTTTGCGTCGTCGTCGCTTTCAGACTCAAAGTCCGATGAAAAGTCAGCGTCCTCTGACTCGCTGCTATTAGATGTATCGATTAACATCAGCCGCAGAGGCAGCGGAATCGCGATGCGCGCCGTCTCCGGAGCCGGACATTTTTGCTTTCTGCTTTGACGATCGCGATACTTCGTAGCGCGTTAAAAATCTCCCCTTTGGGGAGAAAAAGCGAACTGCTTAGAAAACAAAAATATAGTTTCTCCTCTTTTACGTCCGATGGTGCAGTATGTCCGTGTAGGCGCGGAAGGTCTCCAAAGCGGCGTTTCAAACCATCGATAGAGAGCTAACCATGCCTGATGGGCAAGGTAAGAAAGAGTAAGGCGGTCTCCCCACCCGTCTTTTCTGGCTTGTCAAGCCTCCTTTCAATATAGGAGGGGCTCCTTTGGTATTGCAGAAGCGCAATTTACCATTGCCGCAGCTTCTTTTTTTCCTATTTAGTGCCCCTTTCAAAGGGCCACGGCCAACAGTCTTTCAATATAGTTAAGAAACTTACTTCGTCGCTAGCCAATACTGATCATAAACAACTGATAAGGGCTCATTCACACCGGCGAATTGAGCAGGTCGCGCGACGAAAATGGTCACAAAACGACCGGTCGCAAATGATCTCGTTTCTCGAAAAGCGACTGTTTTAGGTCAGTCGCTCCGCTGCTCGATTTTTCAGTCGCGTGACCGCAGTCGCAAAGCGTCTGAACCAATCAGGTGCGCGGGAGCAGGACGTCTGTATACGCGCTGACGCTTATTTTACGAGGTGATAGCATCGCGATCACACGTGAACGGCATCAATCGCGAGACATTTTGGTGCGGCGACGGGCCGGTCGCACATGCGGGTGTGAACATTAGTCGCCTTGAGTCGCTCTGGGGTCGCAAGTCGCAATCGGTAACGCGCGACCTCCTCAAGTCGCGTCTGGGAACGAGACCAAGTACAAGCCCCATGTAAGCGATTTTGCGCGCGACGGTTACAAGTGACGCGATGGAGATGGCTGTCGCGTCCACCCCTCGCCTACAATAGCCACCACAGCCTACAAGTCGAAACCCAAGCAAGAAACAGTCTTTAGCGACGGCTCTATGGGGGTAACAAATACGCACCGAAACTTGCGTGACGCATGATCTAATAATTTAAGTTGATTTCTTTTTGCGCTACAGAGCAGTGTAAAGTATTTCTGAAGGTGTTGCAGTCGGTTTCTTTATCTTTTCGCATATCAAAATTCGGTTGCTTGCTCCTCCCGGGCGTCGCGCGCTCGTCGCTGTCGCGTACAAAATCGCTCTCGTGGGGTTTGCTTGTATAGACCTTTTCACAAACCGACGTTTGAGCAGCGCCATTTGCCGACGCGGGCGACGTCTAGCGTCAGAACATGTTATGCCGCCGCTTTGGACTGTGCGCCTTACGAGAGAGCAGGCCGGCCGCACTTCGGTTGTGTGATCTTCGCCGCGCATTATTTCGATTGTTTTCTTCCGTTTCGCTTGTCTTGTGCGGCTTGACTTGTTAAGTGTTTCACGTGCTCGCGTGAGCGCTCAGTGTGGTGTGCCATGGCAACAGCAAGCCCAGGCAGTGCCAGTGGATGTGGTGTTTCGTCGTCGGTAGCGGCGGCAGCCGCGTCTGCTTCGTCGAGACCTGGTGTGATAATCATCGGTATATTTCATTGTTATTGCTGGGCACATGTGACCGTATCGTCGATTGAATCTGATCACCATTAGGTTTCGCGGTTGAGGGTTGCCTCATTTAGCGAAAGCAGGCGCGTACGTAGCTGTCGGGCAATACTTAGAACCAGGCGCCGGCGGCCCGACGACGCGTGTCAGTGGTTGGTAGACATGCGGTGGTTACTCCATACGCTTCCGACGCAACTGAACAGCTCAATCATGCAAAATTTATTGGATCTGGTGCGGTGCAGTGTGCTTATAACCAAATGTCAAAACATAAGCGTGGCGATCGAGCAGCGCCGGTACCTGCAGCGAACCGACGCGCGACAGTGATCACAGATGCCAGCGCAACTGATACAGCCAGGTGCTAGATTTTTATTTTTAGTATTTAGTAGTTATTTATTTATACACACTGTCAATCCCAATAGGGATTATACAGGACTTGTTATAAAGAGATATTTGTTTACCTATTTTTTACGTTTGTTTACCTGGAATGGCTTTCTTTCGAACGTCTAATTTGGAACAAGCTTCGCTCACGGTGAACCTTAACGTAGATCGTGCGCGAAGTTTGTATTGAAGATACGGCGTACGGAAGGAATTGTTCATGTGCGCTATCTCTGAAGCGAAATAAGCCAATAATATTGCAGCGTTAGGGCCATCTCTGCTTTTTCTCTAGTTTCTGTGCAATGTTCATAATAAAGTAATGTCGAGTTTCAACAATTGTCGAATAAATACATATGCATATGAGTGTAAACCACTACTGACCGTGAATGAAAAGCGCTTAGTGGTCAGCGAAGCGGTCACTGCGCGCACGTAAGTATTTCACTTGATCGATTGTGCGAATAATTTTTTTTTTTCGTTACTGTTAGTCTTGCATGCATGATGCTATTGTCCGCGCGTACCCATGCGATTACCATTTTTTACGTTCTAACTTGCGCGGGCTCATTTAGCGCATTTATACGCCATGCACAGTTAGCGCATTACGGTTCCCGAACTCTAGCACTGGTGCTAGGCCGCGCTGATGAGGTTGACACGTTCGTTTTTGCGTTCTCTTGCTGCCCAAGCACATAGACAACGCTCAAAGATGGGTGAGCTCGATGCAGCACCACACTGTTGAAGTTATTAACTTTATGGGCAGGGCCGCGCAGGGTGCGTGTGAACGCAGATGCAATGTTTTGGTAGACACAGGGTCTGCATACATCTTTCATAGGACACGATTTTTCCAGATAGTTGCGAAGTGTATTTACCGACTAGTTCTCTCGCAGAGTGCTTCAATTTGTCTTATACCGGTGTCACACGACCACTTTTGATAGCGATCGAGAACGATCTGGATCGGAATGTTCGACCGCGATTGGCTCCCTTCCGCAGATTGAGCAAAGAAGCCAGTCGCGACCAAGAAATTTGACCCAGATCGGCCTCGATCACGATCAAAAGTGCGCCGCGTGGCCCCCGTATGAGGCACTGGAATGAAGTCGTGTTTGAAAGAATAACAAATGTAGCCTCTGCCACTACATACGAGAAAATATTGCATCGAAGAGCTGACAATTCTCGCAACCTATTGGGAAATGTGCCGAAAAAGGTTTACCAAAATGCGTTATTTTACTGATGTGTGCATTGGTTCACATTAGACTGGAATGCCAAGTCCTCAGGTGATGCAGGAAACCGGCGAAACGTGAACATATCACATCGGCAGTGGTCTCGCGGAGTGCTGTGTTGTGGACACACTTAGTCCCCAAAATCGTTATTTTCCGCTGGTTGTTTGTGCACCCATAAACTGCACAGTGCTGGCCTGTAGCCTTTTGATGAGTATATATGTCATTATTTACGAGCGTAAGTCATTCGTGACAAAAATAAACGGAAACATCGAAGGAAAGCTACCACTCCGCAATGCAAGCGCAAGGCAAGCTCACAGTCCAGACCGAACATACTCTCCATGCCAGACCGTCGGAAGCGCCCTCGTGAAAACTTTCTTTCAAGTGACGGTTTCCTTCAACTTCCTGATATCCCCGCCACTTTTTGTCAGCATTCCTACGCTTATGGACGAGATGGTCATAGCCCAAATTTCAGCACACTTCACGACTTTTTGCTTCTGCTTTCCTGCTTCTGACGGAGGCAGAATCAGGAAAGCAGAGATATGTCATCATGATTATTGTGTGAGGCTACCCTTCTGAAACGGGTGCTGGCACGTGCAACTACAAATAATTAAGTGCACTATTCAAGTCTTCAATGCTACTTTATTGTCGTTCTACGTTTTGACTTCAAAATTTGAACGTGTAAAATTTGAATTACTTGAATGGGAGCCGGTCTTCACTAAAGCTCAATGTAATATGCTTACAACTAATTATACGTATATATGCGGTGTGCTGCCAATTGGCTGTGAAATCCTCCGTGATTGGGCGGCGCGACTGAGGGTTTCGACAAAATTTCATTGTCGTTAATTCCGTTCATGACAAGAGGAAATTTGTGAGATGTCGCTTACCACGCATTCGCGGGATCGAATCCCGGCCACGGCGGCCGTATTTCGTTTGGGGGCGAAATGCGAAAACACCCGTGTACTTAGATTTGGGTGCGACATCTGGGGGCTCATGTGGCATCGTGCAGTTCATCTCTCTCTCTCTCTCTCTCTCTCTCTATATATATATATATATATATATATATATATATATATATATATATATATTACGATATCATCTAGAGATGCTCAAGAGACGAGCCGTCGCGAGAAAGACGATGAAGTGTGTCTGGGCTCTTGGCGCGAGCGAGTGTCGGCCTGGCTGTCTGGCTCGCGTGCAAATAGCCTTTAAATAGCCTCTTTCGTCTGTGTCTTTCCACACGTAACATTCTGGTGGAGGTTAGCGATCCCCGTCCTCGCCACGGAACTCCGAAGTAGAGATGGGCAAAACGGCTCACTTCAGTGAGCGGCTCGGAGCGGCTCAGCTCACTGAAATGAACTGGTTCATCTTGAACGGATCACCGTTTCCCCTAAACTTGCAACCTGTGTTATGCATATTCTGTAGTTATCTGGCTTTGAAAAAAAAAACTATATATGCATAATTTAATAACCGTGTTATTGGTATTTTCGCTATGTTTAGAGAATATTTTTACATATATTAAAAGCGTGAATTTTCAGTTGTAATTAAACTTCCTTTTCTGATATTGGGGATAAAATGCTTATGATACTGTAAAAGGCAGAATACGACGTACTTTTTTCAGAAAAAAAGATATGTAACTTCATCGTCATTACAGAAGCTTGTCTGTTTTTGTGGTACTTTAAAATCAACTTTCGTCAAAATAAGAACACAGAATGATTATCTTTGAACTTTACACATTTATTCACATACGTACGTGCACTATAATATGAGTGAGCTGTAACGCCATGGAAAATGAATGTGGAAATCATTTCTTGAAGTACAATACAAAAATCAGACAAAAGATCCACAAAACTGCCGCACGTACCTTTCGTGTTTTTTTTTTTTTTTTTTTTTTTTTTCTTGAGCGCACGCGCGATACTGGTGATCATGTCATCATGCACCAGGACAAAAAAAAAGAAGAAAAAGAAAAGTTCTATTACAACACAACAGATCATTGGCCTCGTTTTAATGACGTGCTAATGATACACGCTCGGAAATGCACAGAAGTGGATGCCATGCATGGGCGACATTTTCATGACTACACTAATTATCACAACTGAAGACCAGGACGTAAATTGCATGTCCACCTGTTGTCTTTAAAGACACGGAAGACCATCTTCGAAGTGTTATTGGACCAGCGCACGATGTGCGATCGGTGAGAGTCGTGAGACATCGTTCGAACAGCAGCAGGCAACGAACGGTACCATCCTTTGCCAAATAAGGCTTCTTTACTTCTCCCCTCGGTGGCATCGGGTGCCACACCGTAGGACGCACAAAAAACCAAAGGGACTGCTGCGCACATCCACACACTGCGGGCGAGTACCAGTAGCGCGAGTCTGCCCACACCGGCCACCATTCGTCGGTCAGAAATCGAAACCTCGAAACCCAGCAGAAGACCCGGCTCTTACGGAACGGTTCGGCACGGCTCACACGACAGAGAGCCGGCTTCCTCTCTCCGAAAGAACCGCCGCTCACTTACTGAACCACGGCTCCCTCGCTCTTCAAAAGAGCAGCTCAACAGATTCGGCTCGCTCCTGAGCGCTCTCCAGAAACGGTTCCTCACGGCTCACTGAACGACAGAGAACCGGCTTCCTATCTCCGAAAGAACTGCCGCTCTCGTGAACCGCGACCCATTCGTTCTTCAGCCGAAGGCGAGGGGGTGAAGGCGACTCTTGCGAGGAAGGGCGGGAGGGCAGTTGCTTTCTCGTACCGCTGATAGATGGCGCGGAAGTCGCGCCCAGCAGAAGACCAGGCTCTGACGGAACCCATCGGCACGGCTCACTGAACGCAAGAGAACCGGCTCCCTTTCTCCAAAAGAACCGCCGCTCACTTTTACTGAACCACGGTTCACTTTAAAAAGAGCCGCTCACAAGATCCGGCTCGCTCCTGAGCGACCCATCTCTACTCCTGTCCTCTTCACCGTGATTGCTCATTGCCCCCACGACCTAATTCTCGGACTCCATTTTCTGTCCGCGCACTCTGCTCTTATTGACTTCTCTGCCAGTACCCTTCGCCTTGAGTTGCCGATTCTCGCAGAACCTTCTGACGCACCCCAGTGTCGCTTACGCCCCACCGGCTTTATTCGCCTGCCACCAAAGTCAATAGCCTATATTGAACTGTTCTCTTCCATACCTGTTCCTGATGGCGAGTACCTCGTCACTCCTTTGCCCGACATTCAACTACAGTATGACGTCACCGTGCATCACAGCATTCTTACCATTACTGCTAACCGCACTCACATGCCTATCTTTAACTTTAGACTGGCAAAGCAAATTCTACCACAAGGTATTTGGCTTTCCAACTTCGATTGTCTCGGCGACCATCAAGTGGCAGCTTTATCAATCGATGGTTCTTCCGAGCTTAGCAGGCCCCTCGAGCCAGCCTCGGGCGCTGATCCCAACATAGCGAAAATTAATGCGGCGGACCTGTCCTCTGCGCATGCTGCAGTGAAGACCTTTGCCAAGTGTTATCGTCCTACAGAGATATTTTCGACTTCGACGATCGCCCTTTAGGCCAGGCGCTCGCGGTCAAGCATCGGATTCCTACTGACGATGCTACTCCTCTTCACCAACGACCATATCGAATGTCTGCGTCGGAACGCTGAGTAACTCAAAGTGAAGTGAACAAAATGCTAGATAAAAACAATATTTGAGCCTTCTTCGAGTCCCTGGGGGTCACCTGTGGTATCGGTCAAGAAGGATGGCACGTGGCGCTTTTGAGTCGACTAGCGTCATCTGAACAAGATTACTAAAAAGGACGTCTACCCGCTCCCACGTATAGACGACACCCTTTACTGCCTCCACGGTTCCAGCTATTTCTCTTCTATTGATCTTCGTTCTGGATACTGGCAGATTGTGTTGACGATATGAACAGAGAAAAAAAAAAACCGCGTTCATCCCACCTGATGGCTTATACCAATTTAAAGTAATGCCATTTGGATTATGCAACGCCCCTGCCACCTTTCAGCGTATGATGGACTCCTTGCTCCAAGGTTTCAAATGGTCCACATGTCTCTGCTACCTCGACGACGTCATTGTCTTCTCGCCAACGTTCGACACTCACATTGAGCGTCTAACAACTATACTTGATGTATTTCAAGAGGCGAAGCTGCAACTCAACTTGTCCAAATGTCGTTTTGGCCGCTGCCAAATTACTGTTCTGGGCCATCTCGTTGACGCTTCCGGCGTACAGCCTGATCCCGACAAAACTCGCGCTGTCCGAGACTTTCCGGTTCCGAAGACACCCGCAGACGTTCGAAGTTTTGTAGCGCTATGCTCGTACTTTCGTCGTTTTGTCCAAGATATTGCTGCAATTGATAGACCCCTCACTAATCTTTTTAAGAAAGGCGTACAATTCTCGTTGGGTACTTCAGAAGCCGCCGCCTTCTCTCATCTCGTCACTCTTCTCACCTCACCACCCATTCTCGCCCACTTCGACCCTGATGCCCCTGCAGAATTACGTGCAGATGCCAGCGGTCATGGCGTAGGTGCTCTCTTAGCCCAGCGTCAGCGTGGCCAGGATCGCGTTATTGCTTATGCAAGCCACCTCCTATCCCCATCGGAGCGCAACTATTCCATTACGGAAAGAGAATGCCTTGCTTGTGTCTGGGCAGTACCGAAGTTATGTCCTTACCTTTACGGTCGCCCTTTCTCCGTAGTCACTGACCATGATGCTCTCTGCTGGCTCTCATCGCTAAAATATCCTGCAGGCCGGCTTGGTCGATGGGCTTCGAGGCTACAAGAATTTTTCTATTCCGTGGTACACAAGTCTGACCGCCTGCACCAAGACGCTGACAGCTTGTCGCGTTACCCTGTTGACGACTCTGACTCCTCCAATATTGACAGTGCTGTTTGCGTGTTCTCGGTATCACAGCTCCTTCATTTCGCCAATGAGCAACGTCGTGACGCCTACATCAGAGCAATCATCGACCGTTTTGAACACTGTCACAAAAGGGCGCGTAATCCAAGCGCGCGCCGCGTGTCACACAAGCCAGCGAAAGAACACGCCGGCCCCGCGGCAACTTCAACAGAGGGGGAGAGCGCATACGCCTCAAACAGCAACGCGAACAACGGCGCCTAGACATCTAGAAGAGCATCGACGAAGCGACGTTACTACTAAGTGGTTCGTTGGGAAAGGGAAAGGTTGGCGCTATCTTCTGCAGCCCTTGAGGGAGCACGAGAGAGAGCACACGCGCGCGCCGAGACACCTTCTTACCCGGCGAGTCGAGGAAGATTGCTACAGCGGGAGCGTGCGCCAACGGGATTTCTTCCACCGTGGGGATGAGTCATCACCCCCCTCGACAACGCTTCGACGGCGGCGGTCGAAGGTACGAGAAAAGACAAGAAGATTCCCAGGCTTTGGCCATGGTACGAGATCGCGACTCCCATAGGAAAGTTCGGGAACGCCTGTGGAAGCTATATAACTGCCGTGCGAGAATCAGCCGTGGAGTTCAGTCCGCACCGGTGAAGTGATGTAACGTGAAGACCGAGCGTCTGCGGAAGAAGGGGATTCCCCGGCAAGCTAGTCGACGAGTTCATCGAGCGTCTGCATTTCCGGAAAAAGTTCCTTCTTCGAGATTTGCCCCGAGTTAGCCGAGATCGTCTGACAAAACCAACACGGGTGAATACGATTGGACACCTTATTGTTCCTATTCATTTTGTAATTTACGTGTTGGACTCTTAGTGCTTGTCGTGAATTATTTTCTTGTGTTTGTTAATACCCATCTGAATTGTAT
The DNA here is from genome assembly GCF_013339745.2 of Dermacentor silvarum. Classification (NCBI taxonomy): domain Eukaryota; kingdom Metazoa; phylum Arthropoda; class Arachnida; order Ixodida; family Ixodidae; genus Dermacentor; species Dermacentor silvarum. The sequence goes on along the minus strand of NC_051159.1, from coordinate 34,927,594 downwards.
TGTGTTGTGTCTAGCCTAAGTGTGCACCTGTGTGAGTAACTGCCTTGTGTGAACAATATATTTTGTTGTGTTTTGACAACTATGGGCTCTGACTCGGTCTTTGGACAGCAACCGGCGTTCGCTGGCGTACCAGAGGGACCATTCTTAATTGTCCTTGCTTTCGTGGGATTATTTTCGGAAGCTGATAAGTCGGCTTTGGAATTTGGTCCGGCGTCTGCGCTTCGTTCACGGGGTCTGTGACAAACACTCTCCGGCCGATGCTACCCTACGCCTCTTCGTCCTCCGCGACGGTACTCTATACCGTCGTAACCTTCATCCGGACGGCTCCGAGTTCCTACTTGCAGTACCTAAACACCTCCGCTCAACCGTTCTTGAAGAGATTCACGACGCACCAACGGCAGGACACCTCGGCGTATCTCGAACCTATGACCGTGTACGTCGCCGTTTATTCTGAGCGGGCCTTGCCCGTTCCGTACGACGTTACGTCGCCGCTTGTGAACTTTGCCAACGACGCAAGAAGCCTTCCCAGCTCCCCGCTGGTTACCTGCCGAGCCCTTCCATCGTGTCGGCTTAGACCTTCTCGGCCCATTTCCGGAATTTACACCAGGAAACAAGTGGGTTGCCGTTGCTGCGGACTACGCGACCCGCTACGCCGTAACACGCGCTCCTCCGACCAGTTGCGCAGCTGATGTTGCGGACTTCCTCCTACACGATATCATTTTGATGCATGGTGCTCCGCGTCAATTGCTCACAGACCGTGGCCGTATGTTTTTGTCCAAAGTCATTGACGACATCATGCGTGCCTGCTCAATACAGCATAAATTTACCACCTCCTACCACCCACAAACGAACGGCCTCACTGAGCGTTTGAACCGCACCCTTACAGACATATGCTATCGAAATACGTTTCAGCCGACCACCGTGACTGGGACCTGGCTCTACCTTACATTACCTTTGCGTACAACTCTTCCCGTCTCGAAACTGCAGGCTTTCCCCCGTTTTACTCTTGAATGGCCGAGAACGGACGCTACCACCAGACACTGTGCTTCCGTCCACCACAACTTCAACTAGCAATTACGCCCGTGCTGCAATCGCCCGTGCTGACCATGCTCCCCAACTTGCGTGCGCTCGTCTGCAAGTGTCTCAAGACAAACAGAAGCAACGCTACGACCTCCGTAACCGTGATGTCCACTTTGCGCCCAGCACCCTCGTGTTGCTTTGGTCACCATCACGTAAAGTTGGCCTTTGTGAAAAACTGCTCTCCTTTTACACAGGCAAATATCGCGTGCTCCGCCAAGTGACCGAGCTCACTCCCATGGTTAGTTCTAGTGCATGGTAAGACAAATACCCCAGAAAGTGGATGAGAAAACGGCGCCGCGGTAGTTCAATGGTGAGAGCATCGCACGCGTAATGCGAAGACGTGGCTTCGTTCCTTCACCTTCGGCTAGTTGTTTTTTCATCAATTTTCATTTCCATTAATTTATCATTTCTTTAATTCAATTAGTAAGTACAAGTAATTTCCCCTATGTCGTCCTTGGTGTCTTTGTTGGCTTCTTATATGGTTAATACAAACCGGGCCTCTCGGTCCCCTTTCTTCACGTTCACACACACACACACACTCATGTATATATATATATATATATATATATATATATATATATATATATATATATATATATATATATATATATGGAACATAATCGCTCTTCAGGAATTTTAAGACTTATACCTGTGGGGGCGACTGCCCCCAGTAGCGCACCCAGGATCTCTGCCGGGGGGGGGGGGGGGGCATTTTTGTGGGGGGAGGGGGGTAGGGAAGCAAGCACTTTGCATAATATGAAATTTCTTTTCTTTAGCCAGAGGAATCCTAAAGCACATAAAATGCCTAATAATAATAATAATAATAATAATAATAATAATAATAATAATAATAATAATAATAATTATGACACCAAGGATGCTGACGGTGTTCATTTCTTCAGCGTTTTACTCAAAGGAATTTTGGAGTGAATGTATAAATACAAGACAGTGATGGAGTGTTTTTCTTAATCAGGAAACTTCGACCTCAAGCCACCTCCTGAATTGTAAGGACAATGTAAACAGAGCACTGAAGGTACACGTTGGACGGGTGGGGCCGGACGCGTTGGGGGGGTAACTTCGCTTTAGGGGGGAGGGTTACAACACAAGACCCCCCCGTCGGTTCTGGACCCCCTGCTCCTGACTACCTCCGACAAATTTTTATGGGCACGGCCCTGGCTGTGCCAAACAACAGCGCAAAAAGTTGGCTCCCGGCGCTATTAAATGTAGCCGTATATTTTCTCAACACTAGCCGAAACATGCGTGTCGCTTCACTAATAGTATTCAAGTCTTCAACGCAGCGTAGCAAGAACACACTCAAATTTCGCGCACAGTGCACTCTCGCTTGAAGCGCTACCTGGCGGCGTAAACGGAATTTCTGTTCACCATGGCCACGTCACTCCTCTCTGTAAGGTTGGCACACTGCACCAGCCCAGCAAAGAAAAAAATACATTATATAACTGGCAATGTACAGTGCTTATCTAAATGATCTAAGTCAACATTAAATACAGCAACCTGCTCGGTGTTGATGATAGTGAATTTTTAATGAAGCCAGCGTCATCTGGCGCTGATTCATCCAGCTATTTTTGCGATCTCGCCGCTTCATTCGCGGACCATTTGGTGAACTCGCGAGTTCACCAAATGGCCACAGAGGGCGAAAAAATCGCTGCTAACAAAACAAGCATAGTACATCCCCTCGAAAATATGCCTAAGTGAGTTCAGTAGCTCCCGCTAGAGTCGCCGTAATAAGCGCAATTTTAACCTACAAACTTTCTCCCGCGCTCATCGAAGCGTTTTATTACTTGACATAGAGTACAAAATTATTATTTTTAATTAGAGATTGTACTGTTGAGTACCAACTGTTTCTTTTTTGCCATTATAAACGCAAAATAACGTTCATCATCACCGATCTCCCACGTGACCTCTGGCCTGGATTTAAAATTTTTACCGGTATTTTTCGCGAACACGGCAAGCACGGATTCATTGGTTCGTACACTTATGCTGGTTGCTTATTTTATGCTAAAACTAGTTTATCGCGCTTCGACACCTCGCGTTATTTAACTTGGGGTGAAGTGACGGGTTTGCGAGAAATGTAAGCCCGAAAGCTAGGTTTCGGTCGTGAGCCATGCGGAACAAGTCTGCATCGAAACGGGAGCCGGATTCTGCTGCGACTGAGGACGGCAATACCGGTAAGTCGTTTAAGATCGTTGCTACTTGAATCGTTATGTAATATTCGTCTCGTTAACTTACAGGCAGAGACAAGTTAATGAACTAGATCCTGCATTATATATGGGCAGCCACGACCCTCCGTTGCTGTTTCCGAAATGATGTTTACTTGCGCGGTCATCTTTATGCAAACACAATGACGAAAAAAATACAGCGATACCCGGACGCCCATCACATTTGCATCTCGTTGTATCCGTGGCCGTAGGCGACTGAGTAGCCCTATATATATATATATATATATATATATATATATATATATATATACGATTCCGCCGGCAACTGCTTTCGTCCACAAAGCCGGATAACCCTTTGGTAAATTGAAGTGAATGTACTGAATTTAATGTATTAACGAGTTACACTCATGATAATTTACCCATATTTCGTACTTGTTGGTTCCAAGTGTTCTTGCTGTTCTGTTTGGTTTACCTTGGGGCATTTATTTTTGCAGTAATAAAGGGGTGCATCACGTTCGTGCAGAAAAGGAATGCAGCAGTTCTAATAGCTTCATGTTTGTCTTGCATTTGCTTGTGGAACCAGCAGCGTGATAACTTCTGGTGTATAAATGAGCGCACAAATTCTCTCATTTGTGATCCTAATAATACTTAAGCTGTTGACACGCATTGTAGTTACCCAGGTAGCAATATTCACTTAATTAACATGTTGTTTAAGCACCCTAGACAAAATGTACAGTTCCATGTGTTCTGCAGTCTAAAACCATTACAATATATATGTCACACCTTCTTGCATTTCATATTGCAAAATTGTGCTTTTTCAATTTCTGTTCCAGACATGCAGTAAAGAGGATGGCACCAGTGTAAAGCAGCACTCCATACACCAAAGACAAGCTACTTCCTGCTACATCAAGGCCATTGTGTGGACTTTGGCTGTTACTACAAGGTAAACAACACCAAGTTCAGAAATAAATATGCTTGATATATACTGTATTGGCTCACTAGTCTTGAGATACATGTCATTTGTTTGTAGCAGATGATATGAATATCTTTCCACATTTACGGTTCAGCATATTGGTTCAAACATACAAGAAAGCCCTACATGAGTTTGGCTAATCTGTGCTGTATCTCATGTGTTACTGTTCTACCCCAACAGAATCTGCACCAAGCACACCATGGTCCTCATCACAGGAGCCCCCATCTACCCTGACAGGAAGGGGCTGGAGCGGAATTTACAAGGATTTTACACCACAAACAAAGCGGATGCAGAAGTATTTGGATGAGATATCAAGTCTACGGAGGACTGTGTCAAGACTGAAAGAGCCTCAGCCATCATTCCACCAGCACGGATATTGGCCGAGTCATCCAGGTACCTCAACAAAGACTTTCTAGAAATTCTTCATATTGAGGTGCACCTGCAACCATTCAACAAGCACGGACGACGCTGGCCAAAAGAGTTCCATCAGTTTGTCCTTGCTTAATCAGCTTCCTGGTCATGTCAAATTCCATTTATGCCGAGTATGCATTTTTTTTTATAAATGCAAGCTTTTTCATTCCCCACTCTTGCTAGGGATAATTCTTCTTCCTCATCCAAACATGAAGGTCAACCGATTCTGTGCTCATACTTAATACCATTCACTGTCTAGTAACATACCATATCTGTAGCAATATTTCTTAGTGTATGCTGCCATGTACAATTCCTCACCAGAAATAGCCGATGCAGCATCGGCAAGCGTCTTGCATTAACCGTTGCACCGTGTGCTATGTAGCATTTGACTTTTCTTAATGTTTTTGACCTTCAGTGCTTGTAGAGCCAAGTGGCTTCTTTCATGAACACAAGCTTTCTGATTGCCATATTTAATTCCTAGTCTCATTCAGCATTGCTCTTCTTGCTCAATAGCCTGGGTGTAGCCCTGCTTGTCTAGCCTTGCCTGGGTGTAGCCTTGCCTTGTTCGATAACCTTCAGTGTACCTTGTGCTACACTGAAGTGATTGATTACAGAGTCTGGTTTCGCTGCTGTCCCACTTGGTCGTGGTCGCCGTGTTACGTTTCTCAGATGTGGGGACCTGGTAAGTTGCATTGGGAAGCAGTCTCTCGAGGTAAGCACCTGCTCCTGCAGTCCGCGCAGCAACATAGACTCCCAATTTACACGCACCGTGATTGGTGCTCCCCGTTCTGTCCTTTCCTGCTGTAGCCATGTGCAAATTTTGCTTGTGGCCTTCGTCAGCTGCAATTTGGCATGAACATAGACCAGCATACGTGCTTACATGATCTGAGGTGTATGAAGTTGATAGCCACCTAGGTGGAATGGCCCGCAAAAGTGGCTGCCGAAGGTGATGCCCACGAAACCGACTTGTCCATAGTGAGACAAATTGGGGCACCAAGTGTGAGCCACACATTAGCGGCCCTCCAAAGAAAAGAAACGTGCAGGCTGGAAAGGAGTTAATGCTAAAATGCTGGGTAGTCCATGTTGCTGTGTTGACTGGGGCAGTAGATGCCTGCATCACCTGATTGCTTCGCAATGCAAGTTGCTAATATTCAATGGTGACTGTCGGTGTAAATAGGTGGGACACGCCGCCCAATCTGTTCGCGCTGCTTGTTGTCGCTCATTACCAGACCACCATGTGTGTTGGAGGCAAGCGCTATACCTGTAGTCGGACAGCTGAATGTGCCGTAAGTGACCCATGTACGTTAATGCTCACTGTTGCCATATGGATCTTCACCAATGTATAATGTATTGTGTGGACCTTATGCGGTCATTGATTGCAGTCTCGTTTCACTGTTATCTGACTTGCTTATGGTTGCTGTGTTACGTTTCTCGGACGTGGCGGCCTAGTCAGCTGCATTGGGAAGCAGTCTCTCGTGGTAAGCATTCGCTCCTGCAGTCAGCACAATGACAGACTTCCAATTTACATGCTTTGTGATTGGTGCTCCCCGTTCTGTCCTTTCCTGCTGCAGCCATGGGCAAATTATGCATGTGGCCTTTCTCGGCCTCGATTTGGCGTGACCATCATTTAGAAGAGTATAGATGTAGGCCAGTTGGTGATTCATGATTTGGAAAGTTACCACAAATAACACACGAGACAAAGAAAGAGACAACACGAAGCGGTACTCACAACTGTTTATTTAATGAAGCGAACGCCAAGCTTATATAGATCAGACACACGTGTGCACCCAAAAAGCAACGAGAAAACCAATAATAACACAGAGCGGCCTTCAAGAGGGGTGCGATACAAATGCTAAGATACGCGCTGATAGACTAGTGAGGCATTTAACACGTGTGTATCACGTGGAAAGAAGCAAAAGTTCTTTCTGAGTAACAGCAGATTATCGGCAGAAAAAATGGCCAGCTGAAAAGAGAGGTTGTAGAGGCAATAGCCATGCGACACTTTAAGGATGGTGGTTGCGTTAGTTTTCAGTCAGTTGCTGTTACCCAGAAGGAGCTTTTTTTATTTTTCTACGTGATACACACGTGTTAGGTGCCTCGGTAGTCGACAAATGTTTATTATAGCATTTGTATCGCAACCCTGTTGAATGTCGCTCTGTGTTTTTATTGGATTTCTCGTTGCTTTTCGGGTGCACACGTGTGTCTGATCTATATAAGTTCGGCGTTCGTTTCATTAAATAAATAGTTGTCAGTACAGCTTCGTGTTATCTCTTTCTTCGTCTCGTGTGTTTTTTGCGGCAATCCTAGACCAGCATACATGCTTACATGGTCCGATGTGTGTGAAGTTGAAAGGCCCGCAAAAAGGCTGCCGAAGGTGATGCCCGCGAAACCGACCATGTCCATATTGAAAGATAGAGGGGCACCAAGTGTGACCTACACATTCGCGGCCCCCGAAATAACAAAAAAAAAAAGAAACGTGCAGGTTCGAACGGAGGTAACTTTAAATTTCCGGGTAGTCCATGTCGCTGTGTTGGCTGCGGCAGCAGATGCCTGCGTCACCCGATTGCTTCGCAATGAAAGTTGCTCATGTTCTACGGCGACTGTCGGTGCAAACAGGTGGGACACTGTCCAATCTGCTTGCACTGCTGGTCGTCGCTCGTTACCAGACCGCCATGTGCGACGACGAAAGTGAGCCGTTTACGAGCTCGCGTTAATGATTACAGCGCATCTCGACATGCAATTTTTATTTCTGCTCTTGTACGAGAAGGTGCACTGCTTGTCTTCTGCCAATAAAGTCGCACGTTCCTTTCACTCACTTGTGGCTTGTTTTTATGGGCGTCAGTAGAGGCTCTTTGGTCTCCTGGCAATTAGAACGCGAAAACTACGCGACAGCCAAGGCAATGAGGCGTGCCGCAACGCCAACCGGGCGAGCGCGGCGCGTACCAGCGTACGCGACCGGCAAAAAGCGGCCATATTGAATTTTGCTCAAAAAAAAAACTACATTTCCGCTTCCTGTTTGAGCAGCGCCATCTGTCTTACGCCTAAGTAAGTTCCATGCGCTGCCGCTTCTTATTTTCGTACCACTGTGGAAGCTACAGTTTCCCTTCTCTAAAGTTGGTTCTTTATTCTATGCCTCCGCCTCCTGTTCCGGTCGTCGTCGCCCACGTGTTCCCGGTCCTGCGGCGGCTGCATCACGGCACATCGCTCGGAAGCTGCGTGAACGACGACCGGTATCAACTCTTGCCGGTGTCAAGGCCACACGTCGCGAACATGGGCGACCAAAAGCACCGATTCCTCATTCTGGGAGGTGGGTACTAACTTGATCGCGAAAAGAAGACGCCCATAAATAGACATTGTTCGTTCACCTGCAAAGAGCGCGTTCTTTGAGTGGTGTGTCATTTCCGCCGTCAAGCGATGACACACCGGTGACAGCACCTTGGGCATGTCTCCTTGTCGCAATAGCTCCGTTCGTGCACGCTCGTCTTCCCACTTATCGAAGCCGGCAACGCCCAATCTGAATATCTGTCTTTAACTATTTCTTCCATACGAGAAAAGTTTATTTGCAAGGGTGTTCCGCGCTACTTGAACGGAAGCGCACTGTCACTATCGATTTCGTGCTGTATAGCTGGGCGAAGACAGTATTATAAATTTAAAAACAAACTGTCCCACTGGTGCGTGATTGCTCTGTATTAAAAGTATGGTTCCAGGAAGATGAACCAGCCAATATAACTGCACTCTACGTTCGACCGCACTGTGGCATTTCGTAGTTTCAAGAATAACGTGGTTGTCTTGTCAAAAGCACGGTTGAAGACAGCAGAAACAGCTTTGAAGGTCGCCTTTCCTTTGTATTTTTGTCCCCCGTACCTTTCACGGTGTGGTTGAGGTCTTGACAGGCAGGTGCTGCTCTGCCCTTGTCATTGTAAGGGAGGCTTCCCCCTGCAATATAAATTGCTGAAATAAAATTAAAGGATTGATTGTAGTTTTGCATTATCTCGTGCTGTCATTTCTTGTCAGTGTATGATGACGTGCTGAACCGCTGCTATTTATCCTATGTTTCTGAGACGTTTGCACATTAAGAGTTCTTTTATCAACAGTGCATAAATAAATTGACTACAGAAGTGCTACTCGTGTCCCTCCCATGCAGGGACTGGCTTTGTAGGACGACACCTTGTCGACCATTTGCTCAAGAGTGATGTTGCTTCAAAGGTATGGAAAAGCCTTCACATACCCTAACTTCAATGTACAAAACACACATTCTAAGCATACTAAATGTACACCAAGAGAGAGAACCACTGGAAGATGGAGGCTTGAATTGATAAAGTTGTAGAACAAGGAATGTCATTGATGCCAACGTTTCGACAAGTCTTTTCTTCATCAGGGCAGCACCAGCATAGTAAATGCGACATAACTGGCAACTATTTTTAGCTAGCAAATACATGTTATAATTGTACCTTAAATTTGAAACAGCACTATCAAGGCATATGATGCTGCAGTCATTCATCATTTTCTATGAATAAAAGAAGTACCGTGATGGTAACATAAGCTTATTATAAAAAAAAAATTTTTTAGTATTTTTTAAACTATATAGTGATGAATGTCAAGTTAGTGTAGAATCTTTTCTTTTTTCTGGGGTTTTACGTGCCAAAAACGGGCCTGATTATGAGGCACGCCATACTGGAGCGCTTTGGATTAATTTTGACCACCTGGGGTTCTTTAACGTGCACTACAACGCAAGCACACGGGCGTTCTTGCATTTCTCTTCCATCGGGATGCGGCTGACGCGGCCGGGATTCAATCCCGTGACCTCGTGCTAAGCAGCACGCCTTAGCGACTGAGTTAGTGTAAAATCAAAAGGGAAAATGCGCATGAGAGGATAAGTACAAGCACTCACTTTTAATTGTTTATTATCATTGGGTAACATGAAAGTACATTGAAATGAAGTTTTAAATGTGGAAGTGCAGAAGACGACAGCCTGTATGGAACAGGCAAAAAATGCTCTGTTTGTTTCACCTGCCTCATCATCATCTGTGCTGTTTCACCATGTTGAGCAGAAACCAGCTAGCACAGCTCAGAACCCTTGTGGAAATGCGCATTTTAATGCATGTCTGAAGCATGCCCTGGTGGCTCCGTGGTTACAGCGTGCTGCTGCTCGGCGCAAAGTTGCGGCTTTGATTCCTTGCCGCAATGACCACATTCTGAAGGGCAAATTGTAAAAATGCTCCTCATGTACCATGCTTTGAGTGCACATTAATCCCTTAACTGCCGTGACAAATACCAAAAAATTTTAGAAGTGCAAAAAAAAAAATGGCAAAAATCATGGTGTATTACTTGTCAAAATTACGAGAAACTGAACACATACACTTGTGCAAAAATTGCCAAAAGTTCACGATGAGTTAACTCATCATTGGCAGTTGAGGGGTTAACGAACCTCAGAGGGTCAAGATGAATTTGGAGCCTTTTGCTATGGTGTCCCTCATAAAACCACTGTGCAGTTCGAGAATTAATTCGAGAACCCCATAATTAATTTTAATGTTTGAAAAATTGGTAGCAACATGTCAACATTCAGCACCGGCTGCACTGGCGTCACAACAAGAAATAAATTGCATTTGAATGCAGGCAAAGGATTCCATTGCAGATTTATTCTTCGTTTGTTTTTAATAAAGGTGCCTTGAAAGAAAACTGTGCCCATTCTCCTTACACCCCCCATCAAAGATTTTCACACCAGGAAGTTGACTTGCATCCACAGGCAGCTGAAATGTACATTCAAATGCATTACTTAATGCACAAATCCAATGTTATTTACCATCTGTAGTAGATTGAACAACTCTTGTGTAACACTAACTAAGGAATCCTCATACTTCTGTGGAAACCACGACTACCACTACCCCGGCAGCCCAGTTACTCCAGTGTTCCACTGCTAAGTTTCAGGTTGCAGGTTCCATTCTCAGCTGCTACATTCCTGTCCTTAGGGGGGCGGAATGCAAGAACACTCGTGTACTGTGCTTTGGATGCATGCCAAAGAAACTGATGTAGCCGAAGTAAATTGGCAACCTCCTGCTACAATGTCTTTTATCGCCAATGTGTAGCTTTGGGATGTTCAGTTCAATGAATTAGCCAATCAGTTGAGCTGTCTTTCAATTTCCCTTTTGTGTCATATTTTCTCAGATCAGAGTTGTGGACAAGGTTCCTCCACAAATGGCATGGCTAAACAGTGCTCACAAGGTAAGCTTGCTTTTCTGATTTGTTCTTACCTTGGTGTTGCAATCCAGCCTCTGCTACTTTAGATAAAACGGCTCCTTGGTGCCCTGCTTTCAGTGTGATTTATACTGAGTAAAACTACCACGAGCACCTGAAACCGATGGACCAAGCTTTTTTCCCTAACATCTTAGTATAGCACAACCGTCCTACTGTTCTTCATAGCACATGCCACTGACTGTACATGTACAGTGTCTACAGCTGATCCGCGGTGTAGGGGAAGCGGTAAGGGTGGGACTACACTATACTAAAATACTCCTTTCTATTTACGTTGTATGCTTCTTGTTTGTGCCACTTTCCTTGTCATAAATGCCTCTACTTGCACTCGGTAGCTGCTGTTGTGCCTTACATTTTCTCGCGCTTTGCAGCTGTCCGCATCTGACTGACCATCAACTGTCTTTCCAGTAAAAATATAGTGCCTGTAATTTATTTGGGACAGAAAAAATAAAAAGCCACTGCTCCCAGAGTTGGAGTGTGTTTAGGTTTCGGGAACACATTGGAGGTGTGCCTGGTGAAGGGGTATGGTTAGTCCAATTTCTTTGCTGATGACAGCTGGGGAATGCAGAGTTGACGAACATTGCATAAACATAACATTTTCTTTCTTTTGATGGGTGGTGCTAGCTGTCGCAAAAGCTTCAAAGCCAAACCACCAATACGCACTGTAGTGGTTCAGTGGCAGAAGGTCGTGGGCGCAATTCCCAGCCATTGCGGCCATGTTCTGATGGGAATAAAATGCATAAAGGCTTGCGTACCGAGCTTTGGGCGTGCATTAAAGAAGCCCCTTGTGGTCAAAATTAATTTGAAGCTCTCCAATACAGTTTCTGTCACAGCCCGTGTCTTGCTTTATCATGTTAAACCTTATGATTAGATCAATTAAGCATTGTATCACTGAGCTTTCTTTGGCTCTTAAACAATGAGTGCTCTACGAGAAAGGAAGAAGAGCACTCATGGCATGTGGTTGCCTTTTTATAGTCGAATTTTTGCAATGAAATTTCAACATGAAAGAGTTCCTAAAATGGCCCACTCACCTTTATGTATCCAGTGTATCAGTGATTGCTTCGGTCGAGTTTGAAGCACTTGCCAACCACAAGCCATAATTGGGGCTGCTCGCTACAGACAAGCTGGTGCCCGAGGTGTTTTCACCATCTGTCCTGCATTAGGTGTTGATGCTTGGAGCGTACAACTGCAAGCTGAAGTACCGTCCATGAACGAGCATTGCCAACCTGGATGGCTTGAGTCGGCTACCGCTGCCTGTGTCCGCTCAGCCTGTCAAGCAGCCAGTGGAAGTGTTCATGCTAGAGGCTGCTTATGCCCGGTACTACTGTCGGCTGTTGTCGCGAAGACTGCTTCCAATGACTCAACCTTAGCAAAGCTTCAAGATGCCTTATGGTCTGGAGCTGAGCTGCACAAACCCTAGTTGAAGCCCTACGCAGACCGAAAAAATTAAAGGTGCCCTGGGGGGGAACCACCCCTCGGGCTTGGTGAAATAACATAGTCCGCAGGTAGCATATGCTGATGTGAACATCAACGAAGTTTTGCTATCGTACGCTGTGCGTGGAGCTCGCAAGCGGAGCACGAAGTCACCTTCTCACAAAAGCTCTTGTTTAACAGAAGCCATGATCCTCATTCTTTTCTGTGTGCTTTATTTCATAATAAAGTACTTTCCAATACGAGGCTGCTATTGGTCGCTGCGGTCGGCTACACTGCAGCCGCTGCCGTGGGCTGCCGCCATGAGTCCACTGGCTAAGTGCACTGTGGCTCGCTGAGGACAACCATGTTTGTCTTGCGTTTAGCGCGTCGTAGGCACCAAAATTGGAAGTCGTGGCGTCTACGTTAACATCCAAAATGAAATTTTAACTGCGCGCCACGGTGACATTTCGAACGCGGGTCGTTGTGGCCACACCCCATCACACCGTAGCCTTCGCAGTGCAAGGCATTGAAGAAGGAAAGGAAGCACATTGGAAGCCGTGTTTGATTGCCAATAACTCCGCTTCTGCTGAACGCATTGAAGTACTTTTTGCGGCGAAGTATTTTTGAAATAGCCTATTCTCACTTGAAATGTCTTTCTCCACTTCGATAAAAACTGGCTGAGGGCCCCTATAAGATGAGCATGCAAGAAAACTGTATATTGCTTGGGTCACAAGTGGTGATTCCAAGTGCTTTGCAGCCAGAGCAAGGCGTACGGTGACTCTGCCTTAAGGGGCACCCTAGAATGACCAAGAGGAAGGCTGTCAACAGGACTTGTTCTTGGTTGTCATCCTTGGACGAAGTCATCTTTGCTGCAGTTCACCAATGCCAAGTGTGTCGAGCACACCAGAAAGATGTGCGGCCAGTGGCGGTGATGCCATGGCCATTCCCAGACAGGCCCTGGTCTTGCCTTCGCATTGATTTTGCTGGACCTTTCAAGAACTGCTACATGCTCATTGTTGACGACACGTTTTCAGATTGGATAGAGGTTGTTCCTGTTTCTACACCATCGGCAGAACCATTCCTTGCCTGCGGGTTATGTTTGCTACTCAGGAATTGCCAGATGTCATTGTATCTGACAGCGGACCAGTGTTTGTGAGTGAATGTTTCAAGAACTTCCTGCATTGGAATAGCATCAAGTAATTGCTGACACCCCCGTACCATCCAGCGTCAAACTTAGCTGCAGAGTGTGCAGGGCCTGGCCTGGACCAAAAGCCCGGCTCCAACCCACGGGCCAGGGCCGGGCCAGGTAAGGAATTGTTGACCTCGGCCAGGCTCAGGCCTAGGGGCGTAGGGCTCGGCTCGGGCCCATTGTCGGCATTCCAGCTTTGTCATCCGATTCTTGTCATACCGTCATCGTCACGCTATTGTCATCATACACTCATCGTCGTCATACCACCTTCGTAGTTCCATCGACGCCATTCTTTCGTAATTCCATCATCGACACTGCATGCGTCGTCAGAATCCAGTTGTCATCCTGCTGTCATGCTCATGAATGACCTTGGCGATTGAGGGTCATAGCAAAAGGGGCCGATTATGAAAGCAGTGTATGTCGCATATAGCCGAAGTGCTCGAATGCTCAGAAGAACCACTACAGATTCTAAATAATGGTGCCTTGGGCAATACGGTGTCACTACGTGGTCGCTACATTGCACGAATGCTAAGCGCATTAGCTTCCATAGTAATCTTAAGATGGATTCTGCCAGAATTCTTTCATCTTAGCTACACTAAAAAACTCCGGCCAGCATTGATCCTAGGTCATTAGGAGCTCGGATTCCTAGAAGTGATCGTGCTCAGGCAAGAGACGGACGACCCGACGTTCAAATGGAGGTAGCGCTGCGAGTTTGACTGCGGCCCGCCTGTCAACAAGGGGAAGCGCATTAACGTGGTTGAGAGTGGTGGCAAAGGACAAGGCGACAAGACAATGCAGAGTAAGATTGAAATGACAGAGTTAGAAAAATATTTGCATTACAGTGGTGTTGAAGAGATTGGAAATTATTTCAATGGTGCGAGGGCTCGCTTCAAAAAGAATTCCCTCGACTAGTTCTCTTCAGTTGTGCAGAGTACCCTTCGTATAGAATCCACAAGAAGAATAAATGAAAGCAATTTCAGTACAGCTGGTCAAGCTTTTCAAGAGCAAAAGACTTGCCTAAAGCCAGAGTCATTTACAATATTTTGTCACTGCACAAAAATATGTAGATTTTCGGCAGGGGTCATTAATGTGCTGCTTTGCACTGCCTTGTGATCAGTTGAATGGAAAATCAATAATGAAATAAATTTTAAGCAAGTTCTTAGAGTATTGAAATAAAGTGGTGGCAAATAAATTGTGGAATATTCATCCACAAAGTAATTTGTGTGTTAAGGCATGGTGCTACTCGCTACTGGTTTTCATTTCTATTCACCGTTTGTTCAAGCAAGTTGGATATCCTGCCGTAGTTTATTACAATGTGTTCATTGTTTTTAGATGAATACTTTACGCCTACATGGATGCTGCAAATTTCTGCACATTGGTGAGAGGGATGTGAATAAGAAAACAGAAAATTTTATTCTTAGTGCATTTTGATTTTGAATGCCATTTTGACACGTTTAGTGGCTCAGCCTTTCACAGCCTTGTGTATGTTTTTCTAGCAGTGATGGGTGGGTTCCCTGTAAATTTACGTGAACAAATAAGCATATCGTATCCCAATCTGACGGGAAAAATTACTGTTGCCTACGCTGTACATGCACTGTACTTAGCACCATGCGTGATGAAATAAAAGTAGACTGAGTCCACATTTGCTCATTTTACGAAACAAAGCTGCCTAAATCGTCGACTGAAAAATTGGCACCATTATTGTGAAGCCAAATAAAGCAATGAAAATGGCATGCTTCGATGGGGGTGAAATGCGAAAACACCCGGTTACTGAGATTTAGGTGCACGTTAATGAACCCCAGGTGGTCCAAGATTTCCGGAGTCCCCCACTACGGCATGCCTCATAATCAGATTATGGTTTTGGCATGTAAAACCTCATTTAATTTTTTTTTTTGCAGGCCACGAGTTTGTTTAATGAAAATGAATAATGTAAAATATTGCATGACCACTAAACAATTTGTTTAGTGGCTGTGTGATATGGTATTCGTGCAAGCCAATAGACCAGGGTGTTTAAATTTACATTCGCACCAAGTTTACCCGCCGTGGTTGCTTAGTAGCTATGGTGTTGGGCTGCTAAGCACGAGGTTGCAGGATTGAATCCTGGTCATGGCGGCCGCATTTCGATGGGAGCGAAATGGGAAAACACCCGTGTACTTAGGTTTAGCTGCACGTTAGAGAACCCCAGGTGGTCCAAAATATTCTGGAGTCCCCCACTACGGCGTGCCTCATAATCAAATCGTGGTTTTGGCATGTAAAACTCCATAATTTTTATTCGCGCCAAGTTTATTCGCTCGAGTTTCATCACTGTACATCGCTATAGTTATACGAGATCCAAAAGCAAGATTAAATGGCTAGTTTGTGTTTATAGGAGTTCATCTATGCCATTACTATACAGGGTGTTCATTTTTTAAGTTTTACGGAATTTTTTTAAATCGCCTGTGGCAGGTAGCATAATTCTTATCATTGAGCTGGGTTATTCAAAGAGGCGGAGCGGACATTAGTAGCACAAGAAATTGGAACACATATTGCAATTTACGAATTGTTGCTGGGGTGTTTGCAAGATGCATCCACTTGAAATGAATTTCCAGGATGACACCTGTTTCAAGATAGTGTTTTCCAAAGTGCGGGACGAAATACATGGGTGTTCCAGTTACTTTTGTGCTTCAATGTATAAAACAACATTTTGGTAAAAAGGCAAGTGGAACAACAGTGCATTTTTATGGCAAGTTTGATGGCGCATATCTCCAAACTGGTGTCGTTCTCGAAATTCATTCCAATCGGATATGCCTGACAAACTCGCCGGCTACAATTCGTAAATTGCAATATGTGTCGTAAAGTAATAAACTAAGAAGTTAATTAGGGAATTTCTGTTAATTAGTTGAATATGTGTTTCGATTTCTCGTGCTACTAATGTCCGCCTCATCGAATAACCCAGCTCAATGATACGAATTATGCTACCTGCCACAGGCGATTTCTAGAAATTCTGTAGAGCTTAAAAATGAACACCCTGTATATTGCAGCACAACTGTTTAGAAAGTGCAGTATGGTCAATCATATCACACTTTAAAGCACGAGCATCATGATCAAAAGATGTACTTTGTTCAGCAGCAACTTTAGCAGAAGACCTAACGCAGTGAAATATGCCTCTTGCAAATAATCCAACTTATTTTTGTATATTCTCCTTCCTAGAGAGTAAGCAGGCGTTGTGCCACTCTTGGTGGCAGTTGCCAACCTGATCCCTTCTTATTTTCTTCACTGTCCATTGTATACATGTGTTTTCATATCAACTAATCAAATAATAATCGGTGCGTGTTTAGCAAGTAATGAAATTAAATGTTGATTTCTCTCACAGTTAGAGTAGCCATGAGGAGCACACGTAGGGCAAAAAGCTGCTTGTTACAGCTTCAGAAACCGCCAGGTGCCCGTTGATCACATGACAGTATCTTCACAGTAACCAAGAACTGTAGCTTCATATAGGCTCAATGACTAATGGGTCGAACCGGGCCAAGCCCAAGCCTGAAAAAAAACGGCCCATGCAGTGCCCCAGTGTGCAGTTCAAAGCATCAAGTCAAAGCTAAAGGAAGCCTCTGAAGGCAGTTTCACATTTCAACTAGCTCGCATCCTTCCTAGCTGCACGACCACTCCTCACAAAACCGCGAGGTGCACACCAGCGAAGCTAATCATGGGCCATAAGTTTAACATTGCTACTTTCTGACATGAGGTCTGATGTCTCGTTGAAGCAGCGCAAGCGGAAGGCAATCCGTGATAGGAGCGCTCGAACTACACTCCCTGCACGACCCGAAGATTCGGTCTACGCACGGAACTTCCGTTCCAGACCACCCTAAATGCCAGCAAGAGTTACCGACAGTGCCACCGATGTCGTCGCTTATGTGTTGTCAGATGGTTGTTGTTGGCGGCGCCATCGAGAACACCTGCGAACGGACTTCGCCGCAGCTGATGCATCTTCAAGATTGCCACCTGTGCAACAGGCTTCTGTACCTACCGAGTCTGAGCCAAAGCAAGAGGCACCCAGTGACGAGCCGGTTCTTTGTACACACAGTCAAAGTGAAGCTGTGCAGTGTGAAGATGGACAGAGTGAAGCTTCAACAGGCACACAAGATATTCAAACTATTCCCACTTCCGACCCTAGTACACGAGCAGTGAGAAGCACGAGAATAAGAAAACTAGTTGTGCAGTTCTGACCACGAAAGCTTGCTGAACTTTCACACTTTTGTTTGCCTTTTCGGTTTGGGAGGAGCGTAATAGATGCCCACTAGAGCACGTGCCGGCACATTGATACTATGTGTCACTAATAGATGGCACGTCCAGCATGTGCACATCATATCGATGTTATAAAAAGGAGTGTCTGTAAAAATAGACGTTTTCCAGTGTTAGAAAGGTGCTGTTTTCACCCCATTGCTCCCTTGAGTTGGTTATTACAATGGCTTGCCACGTAATATAGGTAAATAAATGTGTACAAGTCTGCTTCATTCGGACTTGCAGAACTATTTTGTGGAAATGATTGTCCTTGAGTAAGTGCACATAGTCTTCAGGCGACTGCCCCTGCATCCCAGCACCTCAGAGTGTTCTCGGGCAGCCCTCACCCACAACACATTGGCAATCAAATGCTGCCGCTGCCATTTTCTAGCAACCTTTCCCTCCTTTTTTGTCATTCAAACTGTGCTCAAAGCACACACTCTTGGGAATGATGCCTGCCCTGCTCTGCCCATCATTGCACTGAGCTTCTGTATCGCCATGATCTCAATCACACAGCACAGCGCTTCTTACCACCTGTCTCTAAGGCCATAGTAGAATCAGTGTAGCGGCAAGAAATGACTACACTACGGCTCACAACAGAGAGTGAAAGAATAACATGGTGACCATAGTGTGGCACCACCTAACTACTTTCAGACTGCAGTAACTGAAACGGCTACACTTAGGCACTGCATTGAGAACTGGTACTGTTTAAGCTTGAGTATGATGCATGCTGTCAATGCCAGCTCATTTTTCAGTGCTACAAAGAGCCTGTGATAGCTCTCGATCTAAAAGCACTAGGTGGTCAAAAATTGTGTTGGCCGCTCCACTGTGATGTTTCTTATAGCCTGGGTGTAGCCACGGGGTGTAAAACGACACCACTTGATTACACCTTTTCATGCACGCTGCATGTTGGTGCTTTTGAAAAAGGCATGCACCTGTAATCACCATGAGTACACAAGCCTTGCAGCTTTTCGTGGAGTCTACGCCTGCTCTGAGGCAATGTTCATTCATAGTCATGCCGCATGTTTGCGAAGTGTATTGTGTAAGAGGTCTCAGTGCTGTAGCGCTGAAGTCTTTGCTAATGTCAAATGTATATTGCATGCAGGAATTATATGAAAATCCAACTGTGGAGTTCAAGAGCGCGAATCTCATCAACCCAGGTGAGCATTCTTTAATGTGGCCTAATTATCCTCTGTTTCACAGTACATCTTTAAATCAGAGCCATTTATGTTTCATGCATGCAACACTCAGGAGAAATACACGTCACCATTTTCCCACTTTGTTGCGAGATACTGTGTACACTCTTTGTCAAGCTTATATGGGCTATGTTAGCTGCGACTGCCATGCTAACTACAGACTGGTTAAAGGGTCCCTCACTAGGTTTGGGCATTGCAAACAGACAAATGATGCACATAAATTGCACGGGGGCAATCGTGTCTGCAGAGTATCAAACGGCTGCATAGTGCAAAAACAGCTGACATTTCAGAAGAAAGCCTGCACACCCTTCCTCTAGAGGGAGTCCTGCTTCCAGCCAAAGAGCCAATGTCACACGCACGAATGTCTCTACGTAAGACGCACTTCCTGCAACGTCACCGATCATAGCGTGCGACTTTGGTAAATCATCCAATTTAGAATGCACAATACCACCATTGGAAGTGCGCCATGCAGCAAGAGGAAAAGAAAAAAAACTGTCAGCCCTTCTACTGGGGTAGAGATCGAAGACCAGCGAAACTGTGCTATGGTGGGAATCATGTATTTACAATTACAGTCGAATCTCGTTAATTCGAACACGTTTAATTCGAACTGCCGGTTTATCCGAACTGATGCTGTGGTCCCGTCAAAGTTTTGTGTACTCCAATAGGCGAAAATGCTCGGTAATTCGAACATACCGTGCACCGACAATGCTCTCAGCAGCGCGCCACTTAACAGGGCGGCTTCTCCGGCCGGCATTGCTCCGACACCGCCATAGAGCAAAAGCTTAGGAGAGACCCCTCAATGCAGCGGAAGAGGCCTAGTCCGGCCAACGAAACTGCCCACGCCGGCAAACGCTTGCTTGCCGATGAAGGCAGAAAATGAAAGCTACAGGGAGCGGGCTAAGCCGGCGTCGGGCCGACTGGAGCGGCAGCACCGGCACAGCTGGCAGGTGTACACGGAGACAGTCGAAGGTGAGGGAGTTGAGAGGGTGGGGGGAGCCGCCGAAGCCACTGCCACCGAAGCGGCGGAGTTGCCGAGCCCAAATCCGCCTCCCTGCTGTCCTCCTCACTCACCTTCGACGGTCTCCACGCGCGCGCCCGCCTGTCGCCATGCCGGTGCCGCCCGCTCCCTGAAGTTTCGTTTTCTGCCATTATCGGGAAGCGAGCGTTGGCCGGCATGGGCAGTTGCGCTCGCCATGCACTTGCGCGCGCAATATTTCACGACTCGCACCGTTCGTGCATCATGCTATGGTGCTTGAATACTTCAAGAACATGTCCTTCTTTTAATTCGAACAAGTTTTCAGGCCCCTTCAAGTTCGAATTATCAAGATTCGACTATATGACTATTAAAGAAAGAAAAATATATATGATCCGCTAGCTTTCATTTATTTAGTGACCACAGGGATCACGGCCCTATGGTCGCTACAGTACACCACCATAGGGTGTACGGCAAAGGTTGGCACGTTCTTCATAAACATGTCACCAATGCCGCACACGTTCGGTGCGAACGCGGGCAGAACGCCGCCGCCATCGAGAACAGCTCTGTGCATTGTGACCGCACATAACTGCCGTCAAAACGCTGGCTACGTGACAGAACGGCTAAACACGTAGTCGACACTGTTTGGGGCGAGGCAGGCGAGAGCCCAGAAAGAGTCGGTGGCAAAGGCCAGCATGTCCAAGTCTATACAGCCGATAAAACTACTATCCTTACTCTGCGTAGCTCTCTACTAATTTGCTATCGCAATTCAGGCTTCACCTTTTGGGCGAAACTGCAACTTCTTTAACCTCGGAAATTTATCTTATCGCGACCACCACGGTGGCTCGGTGACATTAAACCACGTCTAATTCAAATATTCTTCATATGTAGCTCAGCCAGTACAGTGAATCCGCAGAACTAAATAGATGTTCTTGTACTTCCAGCTCACCAGACAATCAGTGTAAGAGAGTTCGTCCTAAAGGGTCAGGCGCAGTTAAAAGGGGCATGGTGTGTACAACGTGGTTTTGAAGTGATGCTCGAAACCATTGAAAACCCTTAAATGTGAAACTCTAATTTTCAAGGCCTTAAAAGCCCTTAAGTTTCACGGAATGACAGTGTAGGGGGTTCCAGCAATTACAGACACGAGCACGAGAAAAAGAAATGCACAGGACAACGCTGGGTCTTTGTTGGTCTTTGGCTCCCAACCAGCGTTGTCCTGTGTGTTTCTTTTTCTTGCACTCGTGTCTGTAATTGCTGGAACTCCCTACACTATCATGCACCAACTGACCCAGCAAACCAGATTACTAAACTGCTTTCACGGAATGCTTAGAAGTTCTAGAATTTTGCTTTAACTAAGCTTAGGAGGGGATTTAATTTCTGTATCCGACTGCAAGGCTTATGCAAGCCACGAGTCGAGCCAATCGGATCCAATTAACCTCTTCGTGGTGAGGAGCCATCTTGTTTGTGGTGGCTGGTGATAGCTTGTGAAAAAAGCTTATCAGCACTTTTTCCTTCTGTGTGCAGTGAACACAATGTTTGCTAATTGTTTAAGATAGCGTTTCATTTTCATGAAAAGAGTGTCAGGCGTGGTGGTGCTTTAATCATTTCTGTATGGAAGACGAGCTGAGCTTGTTAAGTGCTTAGTTGCAAAAAAGGCTGAACGACGAGCCGAGCTCTTTTAGTCCTGTCGTTTTTTTTTTTTTTTTTTTTTTTTTTTTTTTTTTGCGTCCCTCAAGATAATTTGAGCTCCTTTGTTACTCTGTGCTTATTGTAAACACGAGATGGAATCTATTGAAAAGTGAAGTTGTGAACATACTTTTTTTTTTCTGTTATCTGGTTTAGCCAGCCATCTGTTTCAAAATGCCATCCTCTGTGGCACAAGTGAGTCATGTTTAAAAGAAAGCATGGTGATTCGGAGAGTTCAGTGTCTGTGAGCGAGAACGATTTTGCAATACAATGTGTTGTGTTGAAACATGTAAATGAGAAAATCCACTACATACAGTGAAACTTACCTGTGTGTAGTTTTTAGCCCACCTTCACTAGAGTGTTAAAAAGCTTTTGTTTAATAATCTTTCTCTATGTGACACAATTTTCACTTGGTCTTGCCTTATATGATCTACAGTAATGTTTGTACGTTAGAAAAAGTCTTTTTTTTTTTTTTTGCAAAGCTTCTTTTTTATTTATTGTCTTTAACCCTTGAAAATGTTTTGTCAGGGCCTTGAAAGTCCTTGAAAACTCCTGAATATTTTCTGCAACAGCTCTTACAAATCCTGGTATGGCCCCCCCACCCATCCAGTCCACATGACACAAAGGCTAATCTGTAACATGCAATCAGCAACATTTTTCTAAATTATTTGTAGTGCCTTTTTAAATACAGACTATTCTCTTCAATCACTTACATGTTGGGACTTTGTCTGAACGTAATTATTTTTCACCTATGTTCAACATAGCCGTTCTTTGCTGTAGTATGTACTTACAATTAACTTAATGTTGCAGACTTCTGTTCCAGAAAATGTCTTGCAAGAAACTCGCAGCGCAACTAATATTGCTGACAAACAAACACAATGTTGCAGTGTATTGGAGGACATCCTTGGCTTCAAGGTTTTTCTAAGAGCGGTAAAATAAAATTTTAACCTTCATTAAGTTTGTTTGTCATGTGTAAAGACATCTCACAGATATACGGTATAGACGTGTTCAGCATTTGGTTAGCTATATAAACTTCTTAATCTACAAAATAAAGCTTCTTTGCTTACACAACTGCTCTAATTGCACTAGTCTGCACAATTACAACTGGTACATTGATGGCAAACAATTTTTTTTTTTTTAATGTGCTTGCTATTTTTCAGCCTCACGCCTAACTCATAACTCGTGCTCTAGTACATTTCTCATGTGTCAGTGGAAGGTCACAGGCAGGCAGACAGAGCTGAGGAGAGTTAGGAATTGAGCCTTTTATTGGACAGACATTTGGGCACTGAGCAGAACCGCAACTCAGTGATGCCGATTATGATGGCCCAGTTGGCATTCATAAGCACGAGAGATGTGGCCTACTATTGGCTCCCATTTACGAGGTGTTGTCATGTATCCTTGAATCGGCAGTCATGACAGTTCAGCAGTATGCTAATACATGGCAATAAAATAAGATTAGCAGCAGAGCGTCAAACCAAAACTTTTTCCGTTCTGGTTCACCAAAATGGTTGTTACAGTTCAGCTCCAAAACAAAAACATAAGTTCAAACCAGTTTGAATTGATTTGTTTGTTTGCATTACCTAAAGAATTATTACAGAAAAACAGCATAAATTTATTTTGTAAAAGAACTCTTGAGTGCTCCAGGCGCTGCGGGATAAGACTCAAAAAAGGGGTATGCATGCTGTTCTTCACCTCACAAGTAGTTAAAGAAAAATTGTGTTGTGAAAGCTCACCTCAGAAGCAGTTACCTACTTCAGTTCACATGCCAGTGTGATCAAAAGTGACTGCTCAGCTAGGAAGCGCTTCATTTCAGTTATTATACTGCATGTCATCACCTTACGTGAACCAAGCATTAAACAAAAAGTCTTATGTCTGAGGCGATTGAGAATAATGGCATATTGTTTGTAGTCCTGAGTAATTCAAAGAATTTTGAAGTGTAATTTGTTTGCTAATTTGCTAATATCAATTATGCAACTCTTCAGTTATTATCACGCTTACATTGTTTTGCTTTTTAGTGGTGATGTTTTACGCCAAATTGTCACTGCTCTTGATTTGTTGCTTGGCGCAAGACACGTACCTTGCAAGTTGAAATTTCTTGAATGTTGTCAATGATTCTATACTAAAATAGTCTTGTCTAATCGGATTGCGCACACAACGCAGTGGCGTTGTAAATTCGCAAATGAACGGCGGTACGTGTATAAATAGTAGATGGACTCAACACGCATGATGAAATTTTAATGACCAATGACTGTGTTTGCTGCTATCGTTACTTTGAGTGTTACTTTTTATCTTGGCACAAGCTTGCCCAATAAAGAGTTTGATTCGTGACAGTTTTGGCACTGTCCGGTTCTTGACCATCACTACCATGCAACACTATTTGTCTTGTGGGATGAATATGATTGTAAATGCAGTAGAATGTACTCAATGAAACCAAGTGAAGTTGTTTCCATGACCTTATTTTTCGCCCCCTAACTGCCGGGAAAATTTTTGAAAAAAATTTTGAGGCGCTAAAAGAAAAATTTGCGAAAGTCAATGTGTATTATTTTCTTGTCAAAATTACAAAAACTGAACACACACATGTGCAAAAAATTGCAAAAATTCACGAGTCAACTCGTCATCGGCAGTTAAGGGGTTAATGTGGTTCTCTTTTCCAGGCACTGTAAAAAGCCTGCAAAATAAAATGAAAATGCATCACCACGCACTTGCGCATCTGGTTTGCAGCGCTCTAATCATATTTACCGAAAAGGAAGTCCATACTATTCACTTTTAAGAGGAAGCGATAGGCCACAGCATCCAGGTATCCACGTCAGCACCGTTCAAATCGATAAGCAATAGACCAGTGCTGAAAGGGAATCAAAGTACACTTACGGCTTCTTTTACAACAAGCATGTGGGGTTTGTTCCTTGTATAGTCAACTCCCAATTATTCGACTCCGGTTAATTTTACTTTTCACTTAAGTTGAACGCACTGGAAAGTCCCGGCAAGAAGCCATACATTGCCACGCGATGTATGGCTATGACTATGAGAGGAAAACCTTTTTAGTTAGAATGTGAAAGTTTTATTTTATTTTCATTTAAGATATACTGAAGTCCGCGGACCATGCAGCTGCCGGGCATCAACAAGATACAAAAAACATAGTGCAAAACAATATTCAATGATGTGAAAAAAATAAGAGGGATAACCCTAGAGATGAGATAATTTTGCTGAGACTTTAAGTACAACAGAAGTATGCCATTTTGCTTTGTATGAACCCCACCGGTGCCCCTCATGCATACAGCGGTTACTAAAAAGCTTGCAAATGTAAGAAATTCAGCAAACGGTGCAGCTGAGCTTTCCCAGGCATGAAGCTGTTTTGTTTTGATGTGAGTGGCTGACGTTCCTATTGCCAGTAAAGCCATTTGTTCCCGCTCGTTTCATGTCATGTCACACCCTCATATTCAGCAGTCTGCTTCGTTTGTTCAGCGTGGTGGCAGTTACGCAACAAGGTCAATTGAGGTCAAGAAATTCTTCGGGATCTCTTTCTTGATCTTGAAAAAAAATCTCAATTGGTTTATTTTGCCACCACTTGTTACTTTGATCTTTCGGATAATTCGACCAAATCTTGCGGTCCCGCAAGGGTCGAATAAAGGGGAGTCGACTGTATATGCATTTGAGAGTGCTTGCATACCAGATGCGCCAAGCGTGCAGTGACGACATGCTTTCATATGTATTTTGCGGGATTTCTTCAGGCCCTGAAAAAGGAAAGCCACGTAAATGTTAACATTGAGGAAACAGCTTCATTAGGTGTCATTGAGCATGCCGTTGAACTTTTGCAATCACTCTTATGCCCCAAAGCAAATGTGTAAAATTTTTTTAAATTGAGCTTAGCTCACAAGTAGTTACAAGAAAATGGCATTGCGGAATCACATTTCAGAAGCAATACATAATTTATGTTGCACTTATACAACAGTATATGCTAATGCAGGCATTATAAAACAAGATACTCAGAAAATAAAGTTACTAATTGCCACGCGAAAAAGTATTTCAGTAGAGTATTAAATATCGAATTCAGAGATGTTTGAGATAGAGTACTAAATTCTCAGAGAAGTAATTCTTACCATAATGTGCTTTCTCAGATTAGAACAGGACATTCTTCCTGTCGATAAGATCTTGGTCTTTGGTAGGCAGAGCTTGCATTGTGCTTTTACGCTTTTCTCAGTAATTTCCACGCATTCAAAAAACTCTTAAGGCCAAGGCAGCACCAACATTGTTTCACAGGCCTTGGTGTCTTATCATTGCAGTGACGTTACTTCAGTGTCGCCAATGTAGACTGATAAACTTTTTCAGCATGTCGCCCTTCTTATTCTAAAGTGAACCTCACATGCTGTAAGCCTGCTGCAAGAAAGACGCGGTCGGTTTGTTTACTTTTTGCTTGTCAAGCTTGAGAGCCGTGCATTCTTTCTTTTTTGTTTACTCTGTAAGCCTGCCGCCCCAAATGGTTGTGAAACAGACAAAATGGGCGGGACCAGCCTTCTGAGCACAGCACGTCCGATGCGACTAGGTCGTTGCACGCTGATACCACCCCTGACAGTTGTGAAGGGCGTATCTTAAGTACTGAGCACAAGATACTCTGAAAAGTATTCAAGCATTTTGAAGAGTATTTAAGTTAAGTACAAGCCTGAACTAATTGCACTTCAAAAACAAACAATGTCCCATGATCTCAATGGCCTAAGATGTACCACTTTTTTAAAAAGCTTGATTCAAGTTATGGGAAACACTCGGTATATAGATCTCCGACCCCCAGAAAACTACTGGAGTCGCCAATTTCAAGCACTCACGAGAGCTTTACTAACATGCCTGCCTCCCAAAGAAAAACAACCTAAGTAGTGTGGCCACTTCTGAAATGACAGCATGCTTGTGTGCATTCACAAATTAGCATGCATTGTCGAGCCAAAAAATGTAGGCAATGCACAGAGGAAAAGCTCTCGAAAAGATAAAGAACCTGAACCAATTTGCTTTTGGGTCATTTTTAGTCTGGTACCCCGCTTTGAAGGAACATCCTAGAAGGAACAGCAACCATGGAGGTGTAGTAATAGTCTTGATACAATTAGCTTAGTACATTATGGTACCAACGCAGCTTCTTCTTATAGGGCAGCAGTGCATTTCATATTGTGCAACGACCATTCAATAGCTCTTGAATGTGCTGCATGCATAAAACGTCTGATAACAGCAAGCCTGTTAGTCTAGAAGGGTCTGAGGCAATTGGGGTGTGAGATGAATCTTGATACAGCAAGGATGGGGTGAAAGAGCACTATCACTTCTACAATAAACAAAAGTACATGTGGCAGTATATATTGGCATTACATACTGTTGCTACATGTGAATTTAGCAGATGATCTTATTGGCAGCAAGCTTGCTTTCTTTTATTATTTTTTTATCTTCACTTCTGTACTTCTGTAAGTGAATTTGCAGCAGAGGAATGTTGTGCCCTGTGATTTCTTTATGGTACGCTATAACTATAACCAGTGCTGACAGCTTGAGCAAAGAGCCATTTTTGTAGGTGAGCTGATCCCACTCCCTCTTTCCAACACACCTGAGCAAGTCTTTATAAGGACCACAGAAGTGAGTTATCACCAAATTTTCTCTTTCTCTCATTTCAGCCTCGTGTAAAGCAGCCTTTGAAGACCCAGAAGGGCCATACGATTTTGTGATCAACCTAGCAGCAGAGACGAAGATAAACTTACCAGACTGTGTAAGTTGATATGGCATCTTTCAGTTTGGCCTGCTAATTACTACGATCTCTTTAGAGAGGAATTTAATGAGTGTTCTGTATCACTAATTCCGAGGACTGCAGCGCCATCTGCTGAACAGGAATTCAAGCAAGCCTGCAGCTTTGCTTGGCAAGCATGTGCGGCTGTGGGCTGGGTCAGGATTTGCCGTAACATGCTAGCATGCAAACTTTGCCCCACACTTCCTTGCGGGACGTTGCCATCTGGTGCGCAGCGGGGCGTGCTCGGTCTTGATATTGCCTCAATTGAACTCTGGAATTCGATAATGAATATCTCAAACTAGGTGTGATTTTCAAAATTTAAAAAAAAGTGGGTGTGCATTAAATGTGGCTGCCTACAAATTTGCCAATTAATTTTACCTAATTAATAAATGTTCGTCAATTAGTCTTCTGAAGCTTACATTATTAGCAGCAAAGTCTGTCGATCTCACCTAGGAACTTGTCTGCAAAAACACCATGCTCGCTGCGCTCATAAAGTTTTTTTTTTTTTTTTTAATAAAAAATCAATGATTTTAAAAAAAAAAACACTGTATAGTTGCCTTGCCTTTGCACAAATTTCTTTGATGTTTGAGTTGGCCAATTCAATCTTTCTGCCAACAGTGCATAGCAGGCTAGTTAATCCGTTGTTCGTCTTTGATGGGGGAAAAGCATAGCAAAGGGTGGCAGACAAAGAATAACACAGTACAGGTGCTTCACTCACCACAATTTTTTAAATTGGAATTGCAAGATACAAGGGCAGATCGGAAAGTCTTTGCCCCTATTTTTTATTAGCCAAAGTAAGGTACATACAGGTAATTACAAATATACGTATGTACCTTACACTATTTTTCCACATAGTCCCCACACTAGTTCAGACATTTGTCCCATCGCAGCACTAAATTTGAGATGCCCCTGCGGTAGAATTCGTCCGGCTGACTGTGGAACAACCATTGGACTGCTGTCTTGGCTTCAGGGCCTTTTGCGAACTCACAGCACCACCACCTCACACTTCTCAAAGCAAGACACCTTTCCCCATACGTGGACTGCATTTCCCTGTGGATTTTGATGGGTGTTCATCCCTTGCTCCATGGAAAACGAATCACACTTAGTTGCTCGTACGCCGTGGATGTGTGAAGCACAACCACCATCTTCAACAACTGACAGCATGCTGCGGAGTTACCGGCATATAAGGCCAGGCCGGTCCAAGAAAGGTCCATCGATGGGAATGGATATGTCGGCTTCGCATTTACAGCCGTAATTTGATTTGAAAAAAACATAAGGGCAAAGACTTTCTGATTCGCCCTCTACATGAACAGAAACATGAGCATCTGTAGCATGGCAAGAATGAACTCTTTGACAGACTTTGAAACCCAAGAACAAAGAGCAACTCGGAGGACAAGCTGACTTTACCCGCCGTGGTGGCATAATGGCTTTGGTGTTGCGCTGCTAAGCCCGAGGGCGTCGGATCAAATACCAGCCACAGCGGCTGCATTTCGATAGAGACAAATGCAAAAACATCCATGTATTCTGCATTGCAAGCACGTTAAAGAACTCTAGGTAGTCAAAATTATTCCGACCCCCACTATGGCATGCCTCATAATCATATCGTGGTTTTGGTATGTGATACCCCAGAATAAAATTTTGCTACAGTTTTTAAGAAAATAACTTAAGGAAAAGGGAGCTAATGTGCGTGCAAGTCGAACATCAGTCATGTTGCAGGACTTAGAGTTCACAATTTTGGATGCGTGGAACTTCTCTCGGTTCTTGCTGTGCTGAACATGCCCACATTTATATATCTTGCGATTCCTATAAAAAAAATTTAGTGAAGCACCTGTCCTGTGTTATTTGTCATCTGTACTTTTGTTGTACTCACTTTCCAGTATCATCCTGGCCTCTTGTCCGTGTTCCTCACAGGTTCTGGCTGACTTGCATACTCACACCTTCGTTAAATGTCTTGCAGGTATATGAAGAAGGAATCTTAAAACTAAGTAGGAATTGTGCTAGGGAAGCACTCGGCCACCGTCCAAAACGGTACATCGAAGTCTCATCTGGTCACATGTATGCTGAGGGAAAAGTGAGTGCTCTTTTTTTCATTCGAATAGCTTTCCTTGGCTACTGTTTTGCATGGCTGGGCACAGGTGGTTGGATATCTTGCCGGAAGGAAAGGGCAGCTCATGAGGACCGGAGGTTGAGGAGAAGAGAGCGCTCGCCGATTGGCCCATGGTAGCACCTTTGTCACGACTGACGTCACTCTCAGAAAAGTGGGTGCTGGGGTCTGAGACTATAGAGGGCAGTGATAGGAGAGGAAGGTTGCGTGGCATATTCGTTGCCAAACACCAACTAGCTTTATGAGGTGCACATACTCTTGCATAAGAGCTTAGATGCCGTGGTCAGTGGTGCCTTTGTATTGCATTTATCCACTGCATGGGTTGACTGTTGCAGGGCGCATTTGTCACCATATAGTCAGTCCGCTGCACGTCTTTTGTGGACATGTGCAATTTCGTCTTGCACTGTGCTCCACATAATGATGAAAGAGAACATCGCCCACAGCATGAGTGTTACAAACATCCATCAACAGGAGGCTGGACTATTCGTTTATTTAATCATCTTAGATGGTTTCTTCCTGAATTTTTTCTTCTTTCAAAATCAAATTTGCCATTTGCGATAAAAAAACGCAGAAAGTAGGCTGTGAAAAATAAAATGGTTATTTACACCTCTAAACAATGTTTCAGTCATTAGACGCGCTAAAATAGAAATCTGCATTTGCTTTTGCAGAAATTTCTGGGTGGTGTGCATCGCGTCCAACTGCGGCGTGAACACTGGCGGCTATAATTTACTGTGCATGAAATCCATGAGCGACTCGATCGACGACATTGCACTTTGGTTGAACATCGGGGTCAATGTCAAGGATGAGCCATTGTCAATCTTGTCGCCTCTGTCTGTCGCGACAACGATTGCTCGACTGGAGAACTTTTCGCACGCAGAACGAGGCAGCGCTATCTGCACTCAGAAACTCCTCCATCGAAGCAGCATGGGAGCACATCGTCAGTAGCAATGTGCTCCCAGAGTTGGGTAATGTCAGCAGTTTCCACCTTGTTAGTTTCACCCATGGTGGTTTCGTCCTGGCGCACAAAGCCCGCCTTTTCCGTTGATCGGCATGGCCACTGCTTCTAGCCTTCACGATTGTGGCGCTCCCAGTTTTCATAATCGTCGATATCATCGACTGCGCAAGCTCGTACTTCTTAGAGTCACAAAATTTGCAGCTTCGTCTCAATTTGTGCTTTGTCAGCGCACCTCCCGCTGCTTCCGCGGCGTATTTCCGCCCTCGCTGAGAGAGCGAGATGGTAAAGGGAGCGCAGGCGCCACCTGCCCCTTCCCCAAGGCGCTGAGTCATGCTCTCTTAGGGTTGGTAATATCGATGAATGATTAATGAATTGATTGATTGATCGATTAAATATATCCCACAAAATGATTGATCTTCATCGATGTCCACCGCCCGATCGACTTAATTGATTAGGCCTGTTTGATTAATAGGTTTCGAGATCGAGAGCTTTACAGTAGTGGCGCGAAAATTTTGAAACCGTATGGGAATGGCGGCGCACGAGCAGTGACTGTGCGGCTGTGGTAAAGCGACTGTCGACTGTTTTTCAGACTCCCAAGTGATGCCGAGTTGAGTGCTTCCCCTCTCTTCCCCCACACCGCACATGCCACCACATCACCCGAGGCTGGAGGCTTGAAATGCCCTCGCAATTCAAGGCATACTATAGCAACCCAGTCGTTGATCGTCGTACCACTCCCAGTGCACTAAAGATGTGGCACAGCATAAGCGCTGGTTTGGAGCATGTATTTGACATAGCAATGGAATTCATATCGATTCCGGCAAATCTATAGTGTCCGAGCATCTATTTGCGCATCCTGGTTGTGTGGCCATTCAAAGAAGGTGTCGGTTTCACCCAAACATCCCAGCCAGTTTATATTCCTTCGCTCTGTAGAAAAGAGCATGTGGTTTAAATCTTCCAACCAGTAATTTTCTTTTGCTCTGTGTATATTGCAATTTTTTGCATATTTCAGTTGAACTTCGCCTTTCACTTTTGCCATTTTTCTTATTTCTTGCTGAACTGCACTCTACGGGGAACACTAGTGCCATGTATCTTATTTAATTCCGCACTAATTGCCATTTCTTAACATATAGCGTTTGTCTTTCCAAAGGCCACTAGTGCCAACTATATTTAGCCTTTAACAAGTTAAAGATTATCCTTTATCAAACGTTTATGCACTTGTGTTGCAAACTTGGTTCCACCTCTCAGATTAAAATAGAGTCCTACAAATGTAGATAACTGCATTTCAACCTTTTTAAAAGTGCCCGCCAAAACCTTTGATTAATCAATTCATTGATTAAAAACCATGCATCAAAAGCAATTAATCAATTAAAGGCTAAAATGATCAATGAATAATCGTCAATTGCATAAAAAAAATTATTCAACCATCCCTATGCTCCCTAAAGGGCTGCAGAATATAGCGCCTCTTCCTCTTCACAACCACAATTTCTCTCGTTCGCTTATCGATTTTTCTTTTTTTTTTTTTTTCCTCCTCTTCTATGGACGCTCACACGACCGCCGGCAATGCGGATGCAAAGCAGCTTTCGCAATCGGCGTACGGGCAGGATGCGCTGCGCGGTGATGGCGGTAGATACGAAATCGCATAGGCAAACTTTTCGCCCTGTCCCGATTAAGGCCAACTGCATGAAAAACGCCGCCCAGAAGCAAACTTTTGATCGTTATATCCGATATGCGGTGAATAACATACCGTTAATGTTTTATTTTTTTTTCTCATAGCCCTAATGCATAAGTTACAAGGCGACTCATTGTTATAACCAATATATCGTTATATGTGGTATCGTTATAAGTGGACTGCACTATACTGTGACAAACCTGCTTAGCCTTCGAGATTAAAAGTCTGGGAGGTGAGAGCAAAAAGATTTTATAATAGGGGTTAAGTTCAGGAGTCTCACCCCCCCCAAGTTTCATCTGAAATTTATTGGAAAAATCCACGATGGTGTTGTCCTTGGCATTCCCCTCAACGTTACCTTGAGTGCAAATACAGCAGCAAAGCGGCGAGGATTACTGTCATTATGGCAGTAGCAGGGGCTGCCGCACATGCGCTCTGGGCATGACCTGATCGGTCTACTCAATAAAGGCAGTCACAGACAAAATATGAAATAATGTGGCAATATCACCCATGTACTGGCTTTCTTATGCCATTTTGTTGTTGCCCACAGCACTACACTTGTGTACATCACGTCTTAATGGAGAACTGGCACAAACTTTTTGTCTCGCCTTTTTTGCTATGTTAGTCATTGGTATCACAGATCACTGATGCGTGGGTTGGTGCAGCAGTCGAAGCCACATCGTGAACACCTTGTTGAAAGCTTTAGGCAACATGATAATAGGGGAGAGAAGGGCGCTGCACATCAACTAAGAACACTGCATTTGATGGTGGTCATGTAGGCTGTCTAGTTCTAACAAAAGTCACAGCAGGGAAACAAGCTTATTATCCCATGTGAAATACGGAGAAGCATAGACTGAAGGAGGGAAGGTTTATGCAGTGTGCATCCAGCTTTTCTCGAGACACTGTCATTGTGTGGCTTGTGACCACCGGGCCAGCAGGCTGGCCGATGCATGCATCAGTGGTTTGTGACCACTGCCTCTTATTTTCATGGCATGCAGAGATACCTTGTAAACAAATCCTACTCCAAGGTGCCACTCTCCATTTGGCGCGCATATCGTAGTGGTCACCTTAAAACAAGATATAATAGACCGATCCCACCGACCAATCTGCGCATGCGCCGGTTTTCCGGAAGTAGCACTATCACCATCTTGGTTGTAGTCAACTGGTCAACCACACCACCGCAGTCCGCGCTGATTGAGTACTGCGCACGAGCTTCCCAAACATCTCTGCGACTCTACCACCGAGAAACATTCGTCATGTATTTTAAGAAATTACATCGGCTGTTCATTGCACCATGCGAGGCGAACGTTGAGAAGTGCCTGCTGCTCTTTCATTTCGGTTGTTACCCGCTGATTACGCGTTGAGTATCGTATTTGTTCGAGCTTTGTATGTCGTATATGCTGATGTACGCGGTCGTTTTGCGTTAATATTTTTGCGCACGTGCATCTCGGTGACTGCAACGTTATGTTTGCTTAGCGACGGACATAATAGGTTTTGTATACCTGTTGGAGACAGGCTTGAAATGCGGCGACTTTCGTTCCCTACTTACCTACATGGGTTTCGCGCACGACTTGCAGACTTCGGTAACAGCAATATCCAGAAGTTTAGAAGTTATTTTAGTAAGTTAGCCAATCATCGCCAAGTCATCGATAGCCAATCAATAGCTAATCGATAATTGATCATTAATCAATAAATTCCAGAAAATTCTGGGGATGACTTGGTAGTGCTTAGCCTAGCCCAAACACGTAGCAATACCTTGCGATAGCCAATAAATAGCTAATCGATAATCGATCAATAATCAATAAATTCCGGAAAATGCTGGGCATGACTTGGTAGTGCTTAGCTTAGCCCAAATACGTTGCAAATACCTTGCGATAGCCAATCAATAGCTAATCGATCAATAATCAATAAATTCCGGAAAATGCTGGGCATGACTTGGTAGTGCTTAGCTTAGCCCAAATATGTGGCCAATACCTTGCGATAGCCAATCAATAGCTAATTGATAATCGATCAATAATCAATAAATTCCGGAAAATGCTGGGGGTGACTTGGTAGTTCTTAGCCTAGTCCAAATACCTGGCCAATACCTTGCGATAGCCAATCAATAGCTAATCTATAATCGACAAATAATCTATAAATTCCGGGAAATTTGAGTACACGGGTGTTTTGGCATTTTGCCCCGATCGAAATGCGACCGCTATTCGTCCCTGTATTCTCACGCTGTGTATTACCAGTACCACCTATTAATCCGTGGGATCCTCGTCTCTCGAAGCTTTCGCTCTTTAGAAAACACATAGAATCCGAAGCCTTTGTCCCTTGTGTGGTTGTTGTAGCAGCCAGGAACGCAGCAGGTCAATCCTCCCATCTCACGATGGCTCTACACGAGTTAGTGAAATAACTTTATTGAGGTCCAGAGAAGACGCAGGGGACACCCCGCGCCACCCGGCTAGTCCCACGTAGGGACCGGCTCTACACGAACCATAAAAATTGCCAAAAATCGTTCGGAAACAGAACGCACAGGCACTCCGGGCGGCTGGAGCGGCCGGATGACTACAAGTACCAGCATGCACCGCAGCAGCGGTGGCGTCTTGAAACTGGCTGGTGGGATCGGTCTATTGGCAATCTTTTTGTGCAGTCAAGGAATTCTGGCATGACTCTGTTGTTTCAGGGTCAACGTCTGTCTGATTAAGCATAAAAAAAAGCGGGATACAATATTTCTGTGTCAGCACCCCTAAACGCTCTTTTGCATGGCTTTCTTTTTCAATTTTCGTATTTAGAAACCAGCACAAGAGCATTTTCCATTGGAACCATGGACAGTTACGGCTCAGCTAAAGCTAGCCGTGGAGGAAGATCTGCAAGAAATGAAAGATCTTGATTACGTGATTTTGCGTCCCGCCATCGTCTACGGTGTTGCTGACAAGCATGGCATTGGTGAGGATGGTTACTGCTTACGACTTTGTCGCCAAAAAAAATGTATATATTTTTCGTTGTGGTCAAACACTTTAATTGGTGTTGATGGTCCTCTTACTTGCCAGACCTTTTCCTCTTTTGTTTTTCGCCTTACCTATAATCGGCTTTTCATCTTTGAATATTGGTCCTCAGTGCCATTCTTTTTCTTGTGTGTACTATTGCCATAGGGTAACATTACTTGGTACGTTTCATGGGTTTTTCTTCTTTCTGTGGGAATGCAGTTGTCTGAGACAAAAAAAAAAAATTTCCTGCTGCATGCTTTTGTTGTCGCAGCCCTTCTCGAACACTGAGCATGTTTTTCCTCGTCGTCTTTTGTTTTCTTTTAGTTCCGCGCATTCTAGTAGGTGCTGTCTACAAGCACCTAAAGGAAACGATGAAGGTAAAGTTTTTTTCCTGCATTTTCTTTTAGGATGCCTTTATTTCATGAGTGCATTTAATTAACCTGCACTGCTCTTGAAGACAGACTCACTGGCTTTGTTGCAATGTTGACATTCTGCCTAATGGGCATGCAACAGCGACTGCACAAATCTAAAACATTTGAGATGAAACTGGCTGACTATCATCCAATAAAAATCCATCCTAATGGCGCTACAGTGTATTTAATTGAATGTACTCAGCAAATTCTCTAGTGTTAACTTGACTGTCAA
This sequence comes from Dermacentor silvarum, assembly GCF_013339745.2. Taxonomy (NCBI): domain Eukaryota; kingdom Metazoa; phylum Arthropoda; class Arachnida; order Ixodida; family Ixodidae; genus Dermacentor; species Dermacentor silvarum. The sequence goes on along the minus strand of NC_051159.1, from coordinate 34,891,896 downwards.
ATTGCTTCTTGCAATTTCTGGTTAGTTCTGTGCACAACTTCAAATTAGTGTTTTCTTCAAACGGGTAAAATTGTGCTCAATTCTATCAATAAAAAGCACAATCTCATTTCCCCCTTAATCTCAAAGTATGTTATGATCACTTGCCATTTACTTTAGGAGAGCTTTGCTAGGAGCTAGCGATGTGTGTGTACCTAGTTTTGGTGGAAATTTACTCAGTCACACACATTCTGCTGTTTCAGAAATGTTTTCTGGGCGGCGTGTGTGCATCGTCACTCCTTTAACTCCTGGTCGCAGTCTTGCTAAACTTTGTCAGTTGCACGTTTCTGAGACTATGTACTCCCGGTGACAGCATTGCAGATCTTCTTACAGTCGAACCAGGATAAAATTCATTTCACAATATGTATTTGCTGTATCAGAAGTTTGTTATAGTTGAACTTGCCCTTAAAACTACCAAGTCGACAAGGTGCAGAAGAGTTACTTTATTTTAAGAAATGATGTGCATTACATTTACTGTTGGAAATTGGGGATTGAGCTCTGTTTAAGTAGGTTCCGCCGCAGACCGTTGCTCTACAAGCTTGTCAAGGTGTGGATGTTGTTGTAGGTAATGCCCCTGGCATGTACAAAATGCTTGAGCAAGTTATGAAGCTAAAGGCAGGCGGATGTCAAGACAACAGATCCAATCGTGCGCCTCTTCGGCCCCTTACTGGCTCGTCGAGATGCTGCCACACTACAGTTCATTCTCAGTGTAACTGAACATGTAGCTGGACACCAGGCCATTAATAAGTGAAGCGGTTCTCTCAGACCTCATTGTGAAACATTTTGGTTGTTGAGAAACTGTTAGCCAAAGGTTGATTCTAAGTGGGATTGTTACATGTGTGGTGCAAGAGAAGTTGCTCCATGCTCAAATTAAAGCTTGCGGCATAGGCTTTTCTGTAATGATTCATCAGTTGCGATTTTCGTTCAGATTTAACACAGGAATTTTTCTCCAATAGGCACTGTCTCACTTCTTCCTAATTATTGCTTGTTCAACACCTGTCTCCGCTAGAGCTTTAGTATGTTTGGTAAAAGTGCTCACTCTGTTTGTTTCACCGAGTGAACTAAATGACAGTGTCAGAATGAGGTAGTTAGTAAAAAGTTGTATTTATCATCAGTACCACCATTCACACATGCACCTCTGGACCTACATAATGTAACTCTATGCCTGTAAACCTGGATTTATGCCTATGTAGGGACAGCAGGCATAAGCAAAGCCAAAACAGTCAACTTTATTTTTCATCTTCATTCATCACCACTTTCACTGCTTCTCTGTTTAGAAGCACATTGGTGGCCGTGCAAGTTTTGTAGAAAGTTTGTCTTCGAGTACAGATTCACTGCAACGCAGAGGGCATCGTCATGAAGCCACACTTAAAGGCCAACGTTAACAAAAGTTTGGGTCTCTAGTTTCAGATAGTGTAGGTATGGAGCAGCCTCCGTGCAAAATTTTACGTTTGAAATGCATGTGGGTGCATCATGAAAGGCTCGTAAAAGTTGATATGTTTCATATTAGAACTGAGAAAAGCGCCAATACTGCCATTCGCCAGAAGTGATGCGCGACTCCGAACGTGCGGCTTCTTGGCACGACCCTTAAGATTACACGGCGTTCTGAAACGTCTTGGAGATGACATGTTAGGACTCGTGTCATATCCGTCAGGCACCAGGTGCATTCGTCGTGTGCTTAGGTTCTGAAATGGGAAAAACTGTCATCCACCTGACTCTAGTATGAAGCTACAAGGGAAACCCATACAGATTTCTCGGAAAGGACCAGGGTAAATGTTTTTTCAACTGCAGAGCTTTCTTTCTAATAAACACATATGGGCTTCCTTTGTAGCTTCATACTGCAGTCGGATGGGTGACAGTGCTTTCCTTTTCATGAACTTTCCTTTCTACAGAACTTATTTGCCTTTCTTATTCTTCCTTTTTTCTTCTGTGCTGTTTAAAGGCTTCGAATACAAAAGTTAGACAATTGCCAGCCTTACAGCTTTGCCAAGATTGTGTCAGTAGTATATTCAATTCGTTTATCACAAATTTAGCGTGAGATATTGTTGCTGTTGGCCTTTAAAAGTTTCTATGTAACCCGCACCTCTACTTTGTAAACCATTAAAAATTTGCGAGGCATCATCTACGCACTCATATACGCTGCATAATTACCTGTCACCAGGTGTAATATAGAGCTGCATGGAGCATTGCACTTTGTGTGTTTCTGGGTTCTCTGAACACGACAAAGGGATTGATTGATCGATAAATTGATTGATTCTATTGGCACTCAGTTAAAGGTCACAGCAATTACACAGAACTTGTTTGGAACGATAGCCATAATGGCTAGGATAGGATTTAGCACAGGAAGATGAAGGAAGAATTGAAATAACTAACTCTGGGCAAACAAGGGAATCCTCAGCCTGGAGCCAAACTCGCCGTGGTAACTCAGTGGCTATAGCATTGATGGCTGAGCTCAAGGTTGTTGCACAAGGCTTCAATACCTGCCATTCCGATGGGGCAGAATGCAAAGGCAGTCGTGTACTTGTATTTAGGTGCAGGCACGTTAAAGCACCCCATATGGCCAAAATTAATCCAGACTCCCTCACTGAGGTGTGCCTTACAATCAGATCGTGGTTTTGGAACATAAAACCCTCTTTTCTTTTTTTTTTTTTTTTTTTTCTTTCTCGGTTTCAATGCTTCAACAAGGGGACTTTTCTAAATACCGCCCTGGCAAAGACAAGTCTTCTTGTCAAAACATTGGCTCTGTACTAAGGCTTCCTCCGTTCAGCCATTGTTAATCATCTCAGTTCTCTGGGCATCAGTTGATCATTTTTTTTTTTTTTTTTTCATTTATGCTTAGGTTTTCATGCCATCTTGTTCTATGAGCAGCAAGTGCTTCTTCTTCTGCTTGAGACATATCTTCGCTTATTTGCACTGCTGTCACACTTTTGTTTCACCCTTGGTGTCCCTGACAGGTATTCCATCTTCTTTGCAGCTTTTGTGGACTAAGGATCTCAAGATGGACACGGTGCATGTGTTGGACCTGTGCCGTGCCATCTGGCACGTATGTCTCCACGGGAAGTCTGGAGATGTCTACAACGTTGTTGACCAGGGGCACACAAGTAAGTGGACTTCTCACTAACTATCATTAAACTCACTGAAACTTGGAAAGTACCGTGACTCTTTTTTTCTTTGCTGCCGCTCCGATTGGCCAGCCACCATCATGTGATCGATTCCCACTATAAATAGTCCACACCACAATGGAGAGGACATACAGATGAAGCAATTGCCACGTATGCCAGCGATCGACATGGATAGATTTTGTGGTTTATTTATTTAAATATACCATTTAAGCCTGTGTAAGGGCCGAACCCATGTAAGTTCCACCTCCAACTGGGCAGCCTACTTGGAAAAAAAGATTCCAACCTAGAAGCAATAGACCTTTTTCAGGCAATCCTGCAGTATCCCGCGGGCGCGCAGTGAACCGTGGGGACATAGTGTATGTTGAACGAGAAAGCTCACCCACCGCCCATTTGGCGCATTGGCACCGTGGGAGTGCTCAAAAAAAAAGTACCGGTTAGTTTTCTCAGCCAGCTCCTTCAGCTCATCTGTCGGCTGCTGGTAGTCCACAATGGAGAGGTAGTGTTATGGTGTATGACGCTGCATTTAAGCTCAAGGTTGGCATGTATGATGAGGAGCACAGAAAGCAAGCAGCCGGCCACAACTTTGTCATCAGTGACATGCGGTGTCGTTGGAAGTAATTGTTAAAAGCTTTAAAATAACAGGGATCTCCAATGCCATGGATGGCATGGAAGATGCCTTAATCCACGAATGTACTGGCGAACTGAGCATAAGCAGCAGTGGCAAAGACAGATAGCCAAGTGCGCAACGTGCATGAATGAATGAATTCATTATGAAAAGGACAGCGCTCCCTTTTGTGGTGGTTCTAGCTGATTCCAACTTGCGCCTGCAAATTTCCTAATTTCATCATCCCACCTAATTTTCTGCCGTCCTCAACTGTGCTTCCCTTCCCTTGGTACCCATTCTGTTATTCTAATGGTCCCCCGGTTATCTGCCCTACGCATTGCATTGCCTGCCCAGCTCCATTTATTTCTCCTGACTTCAACTGGAATATTGGCTATCCCCGTTTGCTACCTGATCCACACCGCTCTCTTCGTCTCTCTTAATGTTACGCCTAACATTTTCCATTCCAACTTGCACGGTCCTTAAAGTACCCTGAACCACTTTTTATAGAAGTCACAAAATGCATTTGAAGTTTAGCAGAAGCAGAGTTATTGGAAATCGAACATCCTGTTCGCAGTGCTTCTGCTCCTTCTTCAATACCTTAGGGCTTAGGCATTGGCTACGGCAGAGCTCTTTGGCAGGCATTGGCTACGGCGGAGCAGGGGTAGGTCCTTAACGCTCTGCCTAATAACGTCACCATGGCACACAGTTCAAATGTGATTTTGGATGTTCATGTAGATGCCACTTCTGATTTTGGAGCCCACAATGCGTCAAACACAGTTGTCCTCAGCAAGCCGCAGTGCGCTCATCCAGCGGACTCATCGCGGCACCCCGCGGCGGCCACGGTATCCACACTATGTAGCATACCGCAGCTACATATAACTAACTGTAGTATGTATGCGCAGCGCTTGCTTTGAGCACGACAGAGCTTGAGTGCATGCTCGCACTCGTATGCTGCTGTCCGACCGTGGTGCAGACCGCTTTGTTCTTCACCAGCTTGACCGACAGATAGTATAGCCACATCCAACTTGCGCATCTTGAAGCGCTATCAATAGCTCGATATGAGGTGAAGTCTGCCAAGGCATCTATCCAGAAGCGGCCAGGAGTGAGCGTGCATGGTTTGAGGCTAGTTGAGTGTTTGAAACTAGTCTAAATTAGCGAGACCCTACGGGCTACGACACCAATAAGCAGGGCGGCCATCACCGAGCGGGAGAAGACGATAGTTGGCTTCTTCCAGAAGTACGTAATTCTTAGCGAAATTGAAAAGCGGATTTTCGGTTACTTCAGCCTGTTTATTAAACTGCGTCAATATACACAGTAACAGTAGGGAGAAGCGCACTGATCCAAACGCCCTTCTTGATTGATGTCAGCTATTGGCTACTAGCAGCCGTGTATAGGAATCTGCTATATTACGAAATGAAGAGTCCAGAAAAGAGTTAGGAGCAGGCTTCTGTTGAAAAGAAGGCATTTGAGAAAAGCGTGCATTTGCGCTCCGCTTGCGAGCTCGACGTGCTGTGCAGGACTGAAAAACTTGGATGAGGTGTTCACAGCAGTGTATGCTATCCGTGGACTATGTTTTTGTCACCACGCCGGAGGGGTAGTTCAAGACCCCTTTAACATGTTCTCGAGCTGTTTTGTTAGCCTCTTAAGTTTCTGCCCCAGCATCGGTAGAGAATACAATGATTATGCGCTTTTCTTTTCAACGACAGTGGTAAGCTCCCAGTCTGGATTCGGTAATGCCTGCCGTATGCACTTCAACCCTTTTTATTCTGCATGTCGGTCGGTGACATATAAATGCCTGAAACGTGAGCAGTGCTGCTTAATTACACACGTAGAGCAGTTAATATAGTCTTATTATACTGGTTTCGCATTGAACACAACTTATTGGGGAGTTTGGGTAGGGTGGCAAGTATGAGCGGCCATCCTGTCGTCTGTCTCGCTTCACGTAATTTGGCTCCCAGTTTAACGTTCTACTTATCTGTATAACTTGCATGCATCGCAGATGCAACATCTTATCGTTTAATCTAACTATACTGAAAGGCGTCGATTTATGATAGTACTATAAACTGTGGCAAGTGAAGCTACAGCAGTTTTCTGTATTACACAGCTGAGCTGCCATGCCCTGACTGACTCATTGGATGAAATGGGGTGACGACAGCACAGTGTTGCTTGTACATGCTTCGACAGTTGCAGTACTTTCCAGGTTCCAGCAACTTTTGTTATCATGACCCCCCTGGCATTTCAATGGCTCAGGCATTCAACACCTGAACATGAGGTTGTGGCTTCTATTCACTGCTAGGCCAGTTGCAGTCTGATGAGAATGTAATGAAGAATTGATCGTATGCTTTAATAAATCAAGCACGAAATTTATTTTGACCATAAACAACACAATGTTACTTAGATTAAGATATGCATTCAAGAACCCCAGCTGGGCAAAAATAGTCTGGAGCTTTCCACTTCGGCATCTCTCATAGCTTGCAAACTTAGGTTTGAGATGTTAAACCCCATTATTATATTAAATTTTGCTACTAAGCACAAGGTCACAGGTTTGATTCCCGTTCATGGCAGCCTGAAGAAATTGAAGTGGGCCTGGAATTTATTAGGCTAAAGCGAAAGGTAGGCAGCCTTCTTTAGCAAGATCATAGCCTCGCTGCAGAGGAAGCAATATTTGGCTTGTTGGTGCGAGTTCTATGCAAACTTTGTCTTTGTGTACAGGTTCGCTGTGTCACCTCTATGTAATAAAATTCAGAAAGCCTGTCTTGTCACTTGGCAGTGCTCTCATGAACAACGTGAGAGCGCTGTCAAGCGACGAGGCAAGTTTTTTTTTACCATATTTAAGTACTATTGCAAGGGCCCTTCTAAAGGTGTATTGGTACATTTCTAAAAAATTTTTTGAACTTGTATTAGGCAGAGGGAGAAATCCCGCGCACCACTCTGTTTGACCAGTCACCCTGTTGTAGGGGGACACGGCACTGGTCGAGTTGGTCAAAATTTGTCATTGTTTCTTCCTTTATTTTTTCCCCGATCGTCAGGTGTTTCTTTGTCACATTGGGAAGTACTTGAAAGCAATTGCAGCTTTTCTTAGGTGCTGTCAACAGAAATCGGGGAGTTATTCGGGCTTCGGAAGGTGCCGTTGCACCACAAATCGCACAGCCTTTTTGTTGATGTCGCATCGCCAACTTCAGTATTGTCGTAAAGACGAGAGGTATGTGCTTCAGATAGCCGCAGTGCCATATTTCTCAGCGCAAAAATAAAAGCAAGAGAATCAACTGAAAGACTCCTTCATTTGAAAATGAGAAAATAAAAAAACAAGCAATACTCTTGTTGTAGGGCAAGCGTCCTCGCTCCTTGCGGGCAGTGCGGATGTGCATGCCTGTGTCTGCTGATAACTGGCCGATGGCGCACACTACCTTCAGTTATGCTTCAGCCACATGCTCACGTATCCCTGTTAACATATCTGAGTGCACGTTGCCAAATATAACCCACATTTCACTTTGGTTCACTTAAGTCACTGTAAGTCACTTACAGTGGTGCATTCCAGTTTGCCACTGCTTATCTTTAATTTCGTGTGGATGTGTCAATGTGCGAGCTATAGATTACACCTCCTGTGACTCAAATCGTCTTATTTTTTCAGCACAAGGAAAAGTGACTGAGATCATTTCTGAAAGATTCTCAATAAGCCACAGCTACTGGGGAACTGCTGCTTCACTTATTGCAAAGGTGAGGGTTTTTTTTTTTTTTTTTTTTTTTGTTAATCCTAATTCAATGTTGCTCACAAGTGAAGTGCAGCTACGTCTTACTGCCATCAGTGTAAAGTTGATGCAATCTGTGCATTTTTGTGAACAATCACTAAGTATCAAGCCATATTTTTTATACGAATGCATTGCAGAAACTTGTGCAACGTACAAATGCGCCTGCCTATTTATTCTAACAACTTTTCCAGAACAATCTGTTTCTTGTTTTGTATTGTTTGTACTCAAGTTTCGCATCTTTTGGTCCACATCATTCAGCAAAACACGTGGCATCGTAAGTAGCTTGCTTTGTCCAGGAAGAGAGTGTAGTGGCGCGACTCTCGCCTCCAGAGCCGGTGAAGACGGCTTACATGCATGTAGCACGAGAAAAGAACACGCCAGCACACGCCACAGTATCTGCCGCTCCCGAGATCCTGCGGCACCATGGCTGGCATCTCTAAATAAACCGTGGCCATGGCGGCTACCTCTTCGCGCCACCTCCCACAAGATAAAAGAAAAATTGTATGTGCACTCCATGGATTTCAGTGCTGCTGTTCCTAGCATCATGCAACATGCGGCATAGAACACCAGTGGATGTTTAGAGTCGTAAGCACCATGTCTGAAATATGAAACCTTGATCATGTCATCGACCTTTGAAGTAATAGTCATTTGAAGTAATAATAATGTAGTCATTTAGCAAACATCCTATGCTTTCCACTCATTTCACAAAATACATTCTCAACATCTGTGGTGAAGTGCTTTGATGTTCTAGTTAAAGGAGTACTGGTACAAAAGCTTTCTCATGTTCTTTATTTCTTTATTGGATAGCTCTTGACCCGTTACATTATGACAGGGAGTCTGCTTCTTGAGAGTGCAACAAGTAATTGTTTCCTTTTAATGCTACCAGTTCAATATGCATGCATGCCAAGTGCAGCATGGCTTCAGACATGAAGCAGTATACTATTCTTGGGAATTAAACCTGATGCAGTGGTCTCGTCGTGCCAGCCACCACTTATGTGTAAGCACCATGACCGAGCTTCTCAAAACCCAAGTCCAATCAGACGCTTTTTTGAGCATGGTGAATTACTACCGTCAATTTGTGCCCAACTGCACCTCTCTACAGGCTCTCGCTAAAGCTCTTGCGGACACAGCCGAGCTGAAGCTGCCCAACCTGAACAGGGAGTTTTTAGTCCAAGCTGACGCGAGCGACCTGGTTATAGGTGTGGTGCTGCTCCAAGAACATGATGGCATTCTTCAGCCAGTTGCCTTTGCCAGGCGATCGTTGGCGCCCGCAGAGCGTAACTATTCCGTGACCGAACATGAGTGTCTAGCGATAAGTGTTCGCTCTGTGTAAGTTCGATCACTACGTCGACGGAGTGCCTTTTGTTGTTGAAACGAATCACGTGGCGCTCACCTGGCTAGAGCACTTGCGCAAGCCCTCAGGTCGCCTCGCGCGCTAGGCATTGACGTTACAGCGCTACAACTTTGTTCGCTATCGGAAGGGGAGCACAAACGTGGTGGCCGGCGCCCTGTCTTGCGCCCCCGTTTCAGACCCGTACACTTCTGACCGGCACCCCTCCGACAAAATGCTTCCAAACTAAGCAGGAGTCCTTGTCTCCAATGGCATGAATGGAGCAAGTTCAGGCTGCTATGCGGCCGCCGTCACCTGACGAAAGCGTGTACCTGCTGGACCCCCTAATGTCCATGGGTATTGCATTCAGCACACAAGAGCTTCTGGAAGCTCAGCGTAATGATCTGTAAGAAGCTGAGGGGTCGCCGCGGAGCGCACGACCAAGAGGACCAGCTCAGCAGCCTTTTAGAACGGACTAGCGCGTGCCGTGCTGTGCACTAGCACGAGCCACCCAACTTTATTCTCCTTGCCATCCGCGGCCAGCCCCAAAGCGCCGGCCGAGAGCGCCGACCTTAGCGTCCCCGCATAGCAGCATCGGTGGGCGCTACAGGGCCCCCCGCCCAGACGGAACGGCGAAATGTGCGCGATTCACTGAGGTGGTCTGGGCCTGTGAGTGCAGCAGTGGACGAGGTTTTGGTGGCGGCAGCTTCAGGAACATGGCCCCAATGATCCTTGCATCTCGGAGGGTGCAGAGGCGATGCCATTCGCGCTCTAAGCTGCAGAGGCAGATGTTGTATGGTCGGTGAGCATAGACGGTCGATCGCAGAACGGTGCGGGGAACGCGGCAGCCATGATGACATCGTCCAAGTTTGGGCTGGTCAAGCGGTGAAGACGGTGGTGGGGTGCGTCGGCGCCGACAGCAACATCGAATCCGGCCCCCACTGATGCTGCGACCGTGGGCGCTACAGATCCATTTTGTCAGCAAATCGCTGACGAGCTCGAAAAAGAGCGCAGTTCCAAAAGGGAGTGAGGCAGCAACGCCGATGGGCGCGAATTGACAGCTGGTATCAGGCACGTTGGATTCGTATCTGCTGGATGCTGACTTAGTGCTCGTACGTTATATCCCATCTGAAGAGGCTCCTCATGAGTCCTTTAAGGTGGTGATTCCCAACAGTCTATGGAGGGCCACTTTGATCGACTTCCATGACTCGCAATTGGCCAGACAAGTAAGTGGCCGTAAGACTTATCTTAAGTTGCGCCGCTCTGCGACCTGGCCAGGCATGAAGCAGGATGTACTTCATTATTCTCGCTCGTGCCGCGTGTGTCAAAGCGTGAAGCTCCGTGGTGGCAAACACCCTGGCAAATCGCGGCCTGTGACACTATGGGACCTTTCCCAAGAAGCCAGCAAGGTCACAAATTCCTACTGGCCGTCGCAGATCATTTCACGAAGTGGGTTGAACTTTTTCCCCTTCGGAAGCTAACGGCACGCGTCATATGGGACAAGTTGATTAAGGTATTCACCCGCTTTGGCTTTCCAGCGGAGTTGATCATTGGCAACGCGTCCTATTTCACGGCCAAGGTGTTTGTCAGTGTCTGCACAGCCTTTGGCATAAAGCACCGCAAAACGACTTATCACCCTCAGGCCAACCCTACCAAGCGGATGAACCCAAATGTGAAGCCCTTGCTAGTGGTCTTTGCCCTGCAACACAGTAACTGGGATGCCTGTCTCCGCGAGATAGGTTTCTCCTTGCGCACATCGGTGAACCATTCGACTCGGTACACGCCCACTTTCCTCAACTTCGGGAGAGAGCTGCCAAACCCAATGGATTGCGTTCTGCAAACCGGCAGCGGGGTGGACGCCGTTTCATCGGGTCTCTCCAATTACGCAGCGCAAGTGCGTGCTAGGATGAGCGAGACCCTTTCTCATGCCCGCACAACCCGGTGAAAGCAAGCGCTGGACAGAAGGCGCATTACGACCTGTCGCACAGAGAGGTACATAATCAGGTAGGTAACCTCGTCCTCAGACGAAATCATGTACCGAGTCGGGCAACAAAGGGCATCTCAACCTCTTTCGGCCAAGTGGTCGGGCCCATACTGAGTGGAGACCAAAATATCTCGTCTTGTGTATAAGCTGGTGGACTCAAACGGTAGACCACCCGGCTGTCCAGTGAATGTCTCCGACCGCAAACCTTTCGTTGCCAGAAACAGCGACTGGGAAGAGGAAGAGACACAGCAGGCGCAACCGAGCAAGACGGCGGATCTCAATCCGCATACTCGCCTGTACAATCTGCGAAAAAGCTCTTAGTTGCCACTTCTCGCTGGTAGGCTGTGGGACCTTATTCCCCGCCATGCTGACAGGCGGAGAGGTGTGACTATAGCATGAACGCACGCATTAAAGTGGAAAAAAGGCACTCATTAGCCAAATAAGATGCTTTTTCATAGTGCACAGCTTCTTCCGAGGGCCGCAGAGAATCAAACCAATCCGCGCTCTCGCCGGTGTAAGCTGCGAAAGCTCGCCTAGCCGTTCCCTTACTGCTCGTGCTCCGGTGGCGCTCGAATGACATGGAAGGCACGGTTAGTGTTTCAGCGCTGGCCAGAGGGGCGCATGAGGCTTCCGTAAGGACAATAGGCCTCCTCTCCGTGAGCCTCCTCCTTCCCTCTGGCAGCCACCTGCAAAGATGAATGCGCCAGAGCGGTGTGTTATTTGGCAAGCTGACGGATGCAGTGTGAGCTTGGTGTTCTGTGTTAACATTGTCATTAAACTGTGCAATCGGCTGTTGGTGTGTTGTTATCATCGGAGTGCAAACTTAGCTGTTGAAGTGTTAATATTATCGGACTGATGCTACATAGATGCCTACGATGAAGCCATCCCAACACGCCTCGAGGACGTCGACCAACTTGTCCAGGTCTCGCGGGCGCCGGCACCACAGCCGAAAGCACCTCCAGTCGCAAGCTGTCCAGGAAACCACTACGTTTGCAGTGCCTTCTGAGGCCATAGCAAGACCCGTGTTCCAATCCAGCCCCTCTGCTGCCTCCACATCCGCCCTGGTGCTGTCAATACCTTCATCCCACAGTCCGGTTCCCGTTCGCCATCACGGCGCCACATTGTTACATGGGCCTTCCAATCTGGCTCCGAAGCGTCAGTTTTCTTCGTGTCGGTGAAACACTGGAAAGAACAAAGGAAGGTGGAGAACGGCATGAATGAGCGAGAGATCCCACGCGTCTTCCGTGGCCGCACGGTGTCAGCCATGGTCGAGGCCTCAGGCAGAAAGTCATGGCCCTTGACCCTTCTTCAGTGTACTGCAAGGTGTGCGGTGTACTGCGGCTGTGCCGGTCCCATGATGCCATTAAGGTGCACAAGCTTCACGTGAAGAAGACGGAGCCAGCCGCCAGAGAGTGGGGGACGGGTCTAGCCGCACAGGTGCCGAAGAAGACGGACCCAGATTTCAACCAATCCCTGTTGCATTCCGTTGTCGGCGCTCTGGCCTCAGGCCCTGCGTTCACGGCCACCATTGCAGCAACTGTCCAGCAAGTAACAGCGCTGGTGCCCCTCCACAGCTCTGCCCTTTTGCCGTTAGCCGGAGACACCAACCAGCCTGGAGAAAGCCTCAACTTCGATATTTTCGGTTGGGGAAATAAGACAGGTCAGATGTCAGCTTTTCCATTGATTCTGGTCGGCTCACTTATGGGCCGGCCCTAGTCTTTAGGAGGGGGTGATGTGGGGACCCCTTTGGACCCCTTCTCCAGTTCACGCGCGACTTGGGTCATTCGTCCGTGTGACCACTGGGGACACTGGCATACCAGCCTTATTGTGAATAGCATACATTCTCTGTGGCCACTGGCGTGCAGAGAGCAGTGTGGCTAGCAAGAGGGTCCAAAGGGCCCCCACAGCTGATTGTATGGCGTTCAACCATTGTACCGAGCTAAATGGCATGTTGTTGAGGTGTTAGCAACACCACTGTGAGCGCCCGCATGTGCCGCCTATCTCATCGCTAGCGCCACCTACAGCGCTGTTACGCCGACTCAACGCCAAGCCCAAAGGAGGCAGGGCTCTCTCTCAGTTCGCTACGACTGCCGCCACGGACGGTCACGGTTTTTGGCGCGTGCCACTATGTTTTCTAATAAATAAGTGTTACCCTGTTATTCTCGCCTCAGCCTTCACGCCTCAGCCATCACGCCCAGCCCTCACATCTGGCGCAGTCGACCCCGAACCTCAGCCAAGCCATTCAGCCACGGCAGCGCAAGAACGCCTTTCGAATGCCAGCGTCGAACGCCGGTCAGTACGCCTTCTCAACTGCATTCGTCATTGTACTTACGCACTCACACCGCCGAAGACTCACGCCTGAAGATACTCCTGCCATTTTACCGCTCGTCTGTGTAAAGCACAGCCGTCATATGAAGAGTGTCGTGAATGTTGACTAGCCCTAGTCGACAACTAGGCTTAGCGATCACTCGCCTAGTCTCCCGTGCGCCCAGCCTCGTTTCGCAACGCCATGCCGGGAATTGTGTGGCAGAATCTCGACGCGGTGTGACCATGTCGCGCCTCGGCGTCGACCTTATACGCGAAGAATTGGCCCGTCGACAGCTGGACCTCACAGGTTCGAAAGAGGAGCTCGTTCAGCGTTTGCAAGCCGACATTCAGCAGCAGCATGAAGCTACCCCTCCCCCCCCCCCCGGTTGAAACGAATGAATCCGCCTCGACCGCTGCGGCGCCTTTGATGCTGGACCCAGCCACTCTACAGAGCCTCGCCATGCTGTTCCAGCAGCTACCTCGCCCTGCAACAACGGTGACGACACTGCCAGACCTGTCATCGTCCATCCTGCAATTCGCTGGTTTGCACAGCCACAGTGTCAATACATGGCTTGACGACGTACAACGAGTACAGCAGCTCGCCTCGTGGGACGACGCCACCACACGCCTGATCGCAGCTAGCAAGCTGAAAGGCACGGCGCGAGACAGGCATCTCGCGTTCGGCAACCAGTACAGCACCTGGGCCACGTGGAGTGCCGCCCTGAAGGGCACATTTTGTACAGAATTGTCCCTCATTGAGTGGCAAGAGCAGGTCATGAGGGTAACCCAGGCCCCATCCGAAAGCTTGCACCAATATGCCTTTGCCAAGTTGAAGATCATTGAGCGTTGCCCGTTAACCTCTCTGAGGCCCAAAAGATTGACTACCTGCTGCATGGTTTACGGGAACAACACATCCTCGCCGCCATAGCAGCCAACCGGCCGCCCACGGTAGCTGAGTTTATTTCTACTTGCACCAGCCTCGACAAGAGTGCGCAACATCTGCACGCCATAGCAAGCCCGTCACCATTTGCCGGGTCTGTTTTGCCGCCGTCGCAACCCTTTCGTGCCGCTAAGCCCGCAGAGCGCCAGCAGCCTCGCTCAGAACAATCGACACCACAGTCCTCCCGAGGGGCCACACCAAAAACGCGCATTTCAGAGCTGCCTGCCGAGCAACAAGAAGCTACTTATGCAGCTATTTCGGCACAGTATGGCGCTCCAGCTTTTCGTAGCGGTCAAGACCTGTCTCAAGCTGTCTGCTACCAATGTCATGCCTTGGGTCATCTGGCATCCAAGTGCCCTACACGCACCAGCCGCTTATCATCACCAGCGCCTCCAACCATGCCCAAGACACAGCAGCCCCCAGCACTGCACAGTGCACCCGTTCCACTTGACGACTCACAACAGCAATGCCCCTTCTTCAACGCAACTCTCAGTGGAGTCGGTGAGTGTGAAGCGTTTCCTGACTCTGGGTCCAAGGTGACATTAATCTCTAAAGCTTGTGTGCCTGCAAGCATGATCATCCCATGGACCGAGCCTCCACTCGTGGTAGTAGGAGGAAGCACAGTGCTACCTGTTGGTGCTGCATTTTTGAAGATATCCATCGGCCCAGCCACAGGAGTTGTTGAAGCTGCTGTTTTGGAAGATAATGTACTCCCCCTCATTCTTGGTGAGGATTGGTTCTCGGCAGCGCAGGCACGTCTCATCTTTGAGCCTCCGAAGCCAGCGCAGTTGCAGCATACAGCCATGAATATCACCATTACCGCAAACCAAAAGCTAGTCTCAAGAATGGCAAATGCTGTGATCCCAACAAGGTCCGTCCTTTTTCCTGAAACCAGCCCAGTTCCAAAGACTGCCTACAACGTGATCCGTTGCCGTTGCCAGAACAGCCACCATGGCAAGCGTTAGCAGCCCAAACGTTGCCCTCAAGTAGCGCTCCTCTAGTGTCAAACTTCCGCGCTTCCGACACGGCGCTCGTGCACATTCATCCTGACATTCCACCGGCTCGCGTTGACAGCCAGCTCGCCCTCACCCAGCCTCCCCTTTTGGCGCACTTCGACCCCATGGCAACCACAACGCTAACCACAGACGCTTCGCAGGAAGCCATTGGAGCAGTGTTATCGCAAATCCAAGACACCAGAGAATGTGTCATTGCCTACGCCAGCCGTGGACTTACATTGGAGGAACTGAAAACTGCACAGCAATGTATGGGAGTGTATCGCCGTGCACGGGGCAATAACTGTGAAGTTCCGCCAATACTTCCTAGGCAGAAAATTCTCTCTGGTCACAGACAACTGGACTGTTGCCTGCTTAACGTCCAACGTGCGGCCATCTCGTCGGTTCACTTCTGTGCTCATGGACTTTACAGTAGAGTTCGATTTCACCGTGCGACATCAGCCAGGACGCCAAAACGTTGTAGCCGACCACTTGTCCCGTTTGGCAGGTGCTAACCATGGCTCAGCCTTCGAATCCAATGAGTTCAAGCGCTTCATGAGTCTTCATTCTGTGGAGCTCCATTTCACAACTGCCTATCGACCTGAGGGCAATGGCTTAGTCGAGAGAAACAATGGAACTCTCCTGGCAGCTCTCCGCAAGATCTGTGCAATGGAACCACTGTCATGGCCTACCAAACTTCAAGAGGCAGCATTTGCAGTAAACACGTCCATGAATGCCAGCACGAACTTTACGCCATTTCAGCTTCTCTATGGCTACGTACCGAAGATTCCACTCCAACACCATCCTCCGTTCCAGCACTCCGCCCTTGCCGAGCGCATCCTCGACAACAGTGCAGCACTCCGAAGCAGCCGCCAATTCTGAAGCAGCCCAAGGTGCACGCAAAGAGCGCTACGACCGCAGCCACCGTTCTCACACCTATACCGTCGGTGATATGGTCTGGGTGAGACGACAGGCTCCGGTTGCCAATGAGAAAATAGCACCTCACTTCAATTGTGTTTATCGCCTCTACAGAGCAGCAACAGCCTCAATGGCCCCAACGCACTCGATGTCTACCGAGCCACCTCGACGACTTTGTGCTCGAGTGAAGTTGCAGCGTTCCCGCGCATGTGTGTGGGTGTGGTATCGCGCGTGTGACAGTGTGCAGAAGCAATTGACCACGAGACGTGGTCAGTCAGACTGGGGTGGGATGTGAGCGCCCGCATGTGCCGCCTATCTCATCGCTAGCGCCACCTACAGCGCTGTTACGCCGACTCAACGCCAAGCCCAAAGGAGGCAGGGCTCTCTCTCAGTTCGCTACGACTGCCGCCACGGACGGTCACGGTTTTTGGCGCGTGCCACTATGTTTTCTAATAAATAAGTGTTACCCTGTTATTCTCGCCTCAGCCTTCACGCCTCAGCCATCACGCCCAGCCCTCACACCACATGACTGCCCCCTCTGGTTTCGGTGATGTGAATAGTCTCCTACGTCATGTCTGAAGCCAAGCTGCGCTTGGCACAAGCTTTCAGCATGTCGCATAAGTGCTGCAATTACTTGTGCCACTCTCAAGGAATAATGCTTTTGTATCGTAATTGTGGAGTCTAGAGCTACCTAAAGAGGTAAAAAATGCAAGACACAAAACTTTCATGTCAATAACTTCTGTAACACTTTTCAGCGCCCATTTTCCACAGTGATGATAAATGTTAATATCAATGCATTTCGGCACAGATTTTGAACATGTGTGTATCAAAACTGGAGCGAAGCACAGGATATCTGTTGATCGGATATTACTTCATTACGGCTTGGCTTCAATTTCAAAATTGGGACATGTGCTCCAAGATGTTTAATTACAATGTTAATTAGTGAAATTTCCTTAATTAGCTAACATAACTCTGTAATTTGTCTTGCAAGTAGTGTCCACCTCCTCTTGTAAGTGTTTAATCCAACTGATATGACAGAATTGTGACCTCTACCACTTGGAGATCTGTAACAAGTCTGTTCCCATTAATATAGATAACCCAGTATAGTGAGGCAGTAGACATTACTTTTCTTTTTCAAGTCCATCATCTAACCATATCTACAATGCAGCTTATTTATAGAATAGACACCCTTCCACTCCTAAACACAGTTGAATGGACAGCACAATGCTGTTAAAGGAATAATGATGTGAAACGAATTGGTTATGAACTTGTTCCATTGTGCAGATAGGATCAGATTAGACGAGTGTGGATTCCATTCCATCATAGACTGTGTTTGAAAAATAATGAAATGGGTGAAAACTTGGGAAAAGAAAATGTGGTCAGAATGAAATGTAACCAGCACGCAACAAAATGTGATAAAATACGCTGCTACTATAAATCGGGTATCTCAAATTAACGGAACCAGTTATCTGATGCCCGTTTTCAACAGCCCGTTTTATTGCGATAGCAATCATGCGGATGCTCAAGGCACGTTGGTGGCATCATGTTGTCGAGTCGCAGAGTGCATTTGGTAAGCAAAAACAGAGCCAAGTGGGCACACCATCACGCTCTGCTCAACCAAGTCTGCCAAAGCCAAGGCAGCGTTCTGGCTTTCACTGCTGGTGCGAGCGTTTCGTGCAGACATATTAGGGTTCCTGCTGAGCAGCTGTGAGCATACCACACCATACGCTGGTCTGAACAGAGCAGACAGTAAACGTCAAGCTGAATCTATGCCATTATTTCGTTAGGTGCTCTCAAACACCAACGGTTTTCCTTCGATCTCATCTTGTGCAACAAGATGGCGCGAAGCCTGTAACGTCGCTGGTGGCGCTCCTCATCGTGCCAGCTTGCCGAGATGGCTTCAGCGCAACGCTAAACCTTTTCATCGCTTTCAATGCCTCTCCTTTAGGCAGAACTACCAATTATTTTGGTAAATGTATGACATGTCCTTTCTTTCGCTCCCCCATCCATCTCTCACGGTGTGCAGACTGACATGGAATCGACTGTGGAGCAGGTTAATGAGAAGCATCTGTCTCCCTGGGCAGAGGCATGCCTGAAGGACAACATCACCAACACGCCACTGTCTCCATACCTCTGTCAGGTAAGCACAATGTTTGCTACTGTCGGGATTGACACCTCGGTGAGGCAAGGAACCGTCAGTAGCCAGGCATAGAGATGAGGACGTCCAAGTTTATGAATTTGGGCTGGTTCTACGATTTTAGCAATGGTGCATCAAGTTTTATGAAATGTTCTAACGAAAAGGTTTCAGATGTGTTGAAGAAAGATGGGGCAAGGCAAGATTGCAAAAAAATGCCTTCTTAAAAGAAATGGGGATTACACCTGTGTCACCCTCCTGTGCTAGCACAAGATGCCATATGCCAGAGGGCTACTTGCTTCGAGCAGGTTTGTTCAGGTAAGTTCCTGAAGCAGGCGAAATGGTCCACAGCAGAGTTGCTAAAAATGTTGCTGCAATCTAAAAATAATGTGTCAGTCTCTGCTGCTCAGACTTTGCTGCTCCTTGTGTACTGCCTCTAATGTAAATCATTGTTAATTAATAAAGTTGGTATCTCATAAAACATGCGCATTCAAAGCCAGCGTTTAAAAATACCAGTAAGAATGCGTGCTATTTCCCTCTTTTAGTGTATCAGCAGGGGTCTTACGAATGTTAATTTGCACAGGTGGCAGGTATGCAAATGTGAATTTCTGCTCTCTTAAGTCGTGACATATAATATTCAATGGGTCGCTTTGGGAACAGTAAAAAAATGCCATGCGAGTACTTCTTCAAAAATTGGTTGAAATAACAAAGGATACAGCAAGTAACACAATTGTGAAATATAGTGGGAGAAATAAAGTGTCAAGAAAAGGGGAAATAAATGCTCCAGGGAAAGAAGCATATTTAAAAAGCTGTAAAAATTCAAAAAAGAGCTTGAGTAAAGACACATGAAAGAGATGTGCGTGTGCAGTTGGCATTATTTATTGTAAGCATAAAGAGCCCACGGGCAAAACTGCTCCTGCATGTGTGTGTTAATTTTTGACCACGTAGCAGTAAGTTCCTCGAAACAAGACAGTGATGCAGAACACAATGGAAAAGAGACAACAAAGCAGACAAAACAACTACTGCACTCACAGTTCTATAAAGCAGTGATTAAATAGATACTTCCTCTTTTTCATTTAAGGTGTGGTTAATTCATTACGAAGTTCAATTTTTTTCGCTGGTGCCATTTATTAACCCTTTGAGGCACTGTGTACACAATTGTGTACGCCAAGAAAGTGCGTCCGCAGCAAAATCATTGATAAATGTAATGATATTTAAAATGTGTCGCATGCATCTTGAAACTGTTCTGACTGGAATCATGTTGCAAGTTCGAATAATAATGGGCTCAGAATGTTTTAGTAAAACGAGTGGGAAGGTAGGAAGGTTGTGTGTACTTGGTGCAAATGTGGCATTGTATGTAGCGGGTTCACACCTTTCATGGTTTTTCACCCTGTGTTGCACCAGGCATTATTTTCAGGTGCCTGGATGCTTTTCATGCCTGCGATACATGAAATAGTTGTTCTCATATGTAACGTTCCTGTGGTGAGTTTTCGCATGGAGTCCATATTCTGTAAACCTGACAGAACTCGCCAAAGAATTGAACATTCTTAATCTATGCTGCTACTGTATGCATTTTGATTTTGAATATGCAAGAAATGTGTTGAAATTCAGTTTTCAATCGGCGGAATTCATTCGCGCCTGAAAGGGTCAAGTGAAGCTCTTTGCCTTCCTCATAAGGCGCTTGTCGTGTAATTTCTGTGTGTCTTTATGGGTTTTTTCTTCGCGCTTTTGCACCATTACATCTATTGCTGTAGAATTATGAGTGTGGGCTAAATTTATGATACGCTTCATATTCATATCAAAGCAAAGGTGATATTTATGTGGAAGCCACGACCTTTACAACGGTTGTGGGTTCAGCTCCCAGCAAGAACAAATCGTTTTCTGCCACTTTCATTTGCACTGAATGAAGAGTACAGCTTTCTAGTTGCTTCATGCCCTCGCATGCCTCTTTGTTACAGGAGCTTCTCACAGATAGGAATTTGTGCTTGGATGGAAGCAAGCTTGTCGGCACCGGTTTCACGTATCTCGTTCCCGAGATGACAAAGGAACGCATTAACGAAGTAAGCACACTTGACGCTTATTCCGACAGTTAACATTTCTTGCATTAATAAGTGCCATCATTTCATTTATACATGATTCTGTACATTGCACGACATTGTGTAGCAAGTAGCTGTGTTTGAGAAAAAATTTCAAATTGAATTCGAATGCTATGCAAAAAATGTGGACTTCAATAATACAGTAGAACCCTGTTCATGAGTTTCGTAAAAAGATGCGAGAAAAAGCTTACTAACCGGAAAAACGTACGATCTAAAGTCACTGAAAAATTATGCAGACTCAACTGCAGTTGACATCAACGTAATGTGAAGCAATGCAGCTTATAACGCCGATGCATACTGAACTGGCGGGGCCTGAGCAGCCAGAGACGCGCGTTGTCCTTTTTGCTGCTTCAGCAAGTTTGTTTGTGCTCCTCGAAGTATTCTGGGCAAGCTGCTGCGGCAGGTGGCTACTGTTCTCAGTGGTGCGTGCCTAGCGCCTTTTCTTGTTTACATGGGATCTAGCAGCCGCAATTTGGCGATTTACTGAAAGTTGGTGCCGAAAGATTGCATTTTCCGGGAACAAAAGCGTAACTCTATTGAGTCATTTTTTGTGTTCTCGATCTTGAACGTTGGTGCCGGGAAAACGTACGTAACGGGATCGTAGCAACGAGGTTATGCTATATTTCCCTTGTCTACTAGCAGTTAAATAAGATATATTTAGAGGAAGGGTGGTACAAATAAGTCCTATCTTTTGCCTTCAGTACATTCAATGACACTTGGAAGTCCATCTGACCAAATCGCTTAAATTTAAAAAAAAAAAATTGAACGGTAAGCAAAGATACTGCAGACTTCAGCAATTTCTATGGTTTTGGGCACCAACAACTTCCCAAGAACTTTTTCTTCTTGGACAAGCACAGCTCTTAACTGTTGTCGCAGCAAAAGTTCGCTATGGATCCTGGTTGGCTTACAAATGGGCACTTAAGCATTTGACTGTTCCCGATGCAAGGGCCTTTTTTACATGGCAGATGGACTTGCGTAAGCGTATCTATACTGTATAGCCCTTTCAGGCACTGTGCGCACAATTTTCACACTAGCAGAAGCATTGATGAAGCATCACAGCAAAAGTATTGATGAAAATTATATTTAAAATGTGTCACAAACATTTTGAAACACTTCTGATTGGACCTGTGCTGCAAAATTAAATAATTTGTGTAAGCTGTTTCAGTAAGATGTCTGAATGTTTGCTCTTAGTATTGGTATGTTGTCGTGTAGCCGGTTCATTTCTTTTACTTTTTTTTCACAATGTTTTGAATCCAGCATATATTTCAAGTGGCTGAATGTGTGCTTTACCAAGTATGCTAGACATGAAATGTAGTTGATGTTCTCGCATCTGACATTGCTGCGGGGAGAGTTCTCACAGGAAGTCCACACTCCAATTTGACAAAACTCGCAAAAGAATAGAAAATTCTTAGTCCGTTCTGCAGCAGTAAGCTTTTCGCTTTTGTCTGAAATTTCGATGATCCCCATTTCCCTAGTTTTCAAAAGTCTGTGCAAATCACAGAAGACATCATTTTGTCTCTCGAGTTCTTGAGTCGCAAACAGCACAGAAAAACTGCGGAATTGTACCGAAGTCGCAAAATTCGCTGTGTTTCCTTTTTTGCCCCACAGATAGTCGAAGACTACGTTGAGATGGGCCTGTTTCCAAGGTCACTGCTTCGGTGATGCAAGGGCGATGAGCAGAGCGAAGTGGACAGAAGTGCTAGTCAACTTCTGGTCATCTACAGATAACTTTAACGTGCCTTGCGAGTATTTCTCCAGATCGACGACAGCGGCCATCACCCGAGTGCAACGTGCAAGCCAGTTTTTTTTGCCTGGCTCTCGTTTTTTGTAGGTTATTTACAGCTTGTAGGCCCCGAGGAGTCTCTTCGTCTTTTTCACTCTCTATACAGTATATCTAGTATTTTACATTCCATGAGCGAGTTTTTGCTTGCATTGTTGAAACCTGCCAACGCCTTTGATGCTCTCTGAAGCTTTTTTGCCTGCAGTCTAGTTGATTGTATTGTTTTGTGATACAATATTTCAATAAAAGATTTTAAGCCGTTGTGCCAAGTATTTTGCAGCGATTCACTTTTTTTGCTCAGACAGCTGTTCTTGCCAGAGAGCTCTTCTCATTTTTGGTTTTTCAGACATGTTTTTCCCACCCACGTGGTGGCTTAGTGACTCTGATGTTCTGTTGCCAAGTTTGGGTTCGTTCCAGGTTGAAGTTCGATTCCCAGCAATGACAGAATGCTTGAATGAGGGCAAAATGCAAAAATGCTGGTGTGCTTATAATTAGCTGCATGTTAAAGAACCCCTGGCTGTTGAAATTAATTCAGAGCCAAACCACTATGGTATCCCTCATGGCCTGTTTGTTGCTTTGAGACATTAAAGGGACACTAAAGGAAAACATAGTGCAGCTAGATGGATGCATTACTCGTCTAAAAGTCTATCATCGTTTTCTGTGTGCCAATGTACCACTTTGTTGCCTAGAAAATTGCCACTGACGGTCCCGCTGTTGCTCCTCAATTTGAACTGCCCGCGTCAAAACAGACAAGTTGACATAATCTCCACGTGACCTCCCTGTATGCCATTCATTGAATAAGTCGGTGCTGACATGTCATTTGAAGGATCACATAGTCGACAGCAGATGGCGCCATATTTTTCTGTTTTCATCATTTTCTCACTGACAAAAGCTCTGTTCTCGCTATGAGTTAGTATTTTTCTTTAGTGTCCCTTTAAACCTTCTGTTCCCCTTTTTCCTTACCCCCCAGTGTAGGGTATCAAATTGGACACTTGTCTGATTGACCTCTCTACCTTTCCTCTCCTTGCTTTCTCTCAATGCTTGATTTTTATTTGATGTTCTTGTGACTGCACATAAGTTACCTTTTTTTTTATTAGCATGCATCGACCTGCGTATATTAATTGGGTCTGCCAAGCAACACTGAAAACACATGCAGATGCTGGACAAGTTTTTTGCAATTGTATTGCATAATTGTTGCAGATGAAACATATGCGTCCCTGCTTAGAATTTCAGCTTTGTGAAATAGATAAAACCGTGGATTATAGGAGTTCGAAAGTTTCCAGTAGTGTGCATGTTTTCTTTATCCTGGTGGATAAAATTCTCAATGCTAAAGTTAGAAGTAAGAACATTGGGCATAACTTTAAGGTGTGCGTCATCAGTAAACTTAAATGTAATCCATTCTGACCATGGTAATGTCTGTAAACATATTCAGAAACAATTCAGAATTTATGTGCTTGTCACAAAAAGTTTAACAGCTTTCAAGTGCACGAAAGTGCCTTTGTATCATCACATGATCAGTCTTCTGACTTGTGCTATCAAACTTCCTTCCAATGAGCTTTGTTTTCAAATCAGTAGCCCGTGCACTGATAAGTTGTCATGAGCCAAGGACATACAGCTTTTTCGCACTAGCATGTTCTGGCCTAATTCACAAGCAGGTAGTAGAAGAGGCTAAGAGCAGCATACATAAAAATATTGGCATGAAAGCAACACAGTGTTTTTGCTACCTATCTGCAATACTTGTAATCTACTGCAAATACATGTACTTGGTCCCTGGTCTGCATGCCTGTCGCACAGGTACACACGAATTTGCCTGTGTGCAGTGTAGTCCTATATGTTCTAGAGATTTTGGTCCTTCTTGTCCATCCCGAAAAGGTGTATCAGTTCGTCTTCTGTGAATTGGATGATCCTCGTAGACTCCAAGTGTATCTGGAAAAAGAAAGCGAGGGCATCGAAAATTAGCCACATGCTGCAACAGAGTTCGACACTGTAGTGTCGATTCCTTCAAACATGGCACCTAACTGCAGAAGCAGGTTGTCCACACGACGACACAACACAGTTGGTCAACACTGCTGTAGTTGGGCGACTTGGTTCAGCATTAAGAATGTGTAAGTGCGCTTAGCAGACGTGGACATTAGAAAGGACGAGGCAGATTCCTGATAGTATATACTTTCAGCTGGTTTATTTGTATGCACATACATGTGGCACTCAATCATATATTGTGCACTACACGTGTGGCATCCAAAAAGCAGTTTCTTTTTCATCACTCTTTTCGGATGCCGCATGAGTATGGTGCGCGTGCTTGTGCTTACATACTTGATTACAGGGTTTCAAATGAACCATTTGAAAGTAAGCACTACATGTATTGTATCGTCTATTAAATGTTAATCTTTAGAGCGAATTTACCCATTTGCAGCACAATATGCAAAGTTCTTGTACCTTCTGCTTCTTCAATATGTCGATCAACTTCATTTGTTTCTTGACGAGCGCCAGCAGATCGGCCTTCTGCTTTTCGAGTTGCTGGTTCTTCTCCAAAAGCTCAGCCATGGTCCTGTCCTGCGTGTAATTTACAGCTTCAGTACCTCGACATAGTCCGTGGCATAGACTGTACGAGTTGTACACGGTACATCCTGTCGGTCAGCCGTACTCGAGCACGTCGACCGTGACAAAAAGCCCGAAATACTGCGGCGTGTCATTTACCTCGCCACTGTGTTTCTGCGACGAGTAGTCCTTCGACGACTTCTCAATCTCCGGAAGCCTGTCGCTGGTGTCTCCCATACTGCGGCAGCGAGCCCCGGAAGATAAAAGGCCATTGAAACGTAAGAAACGGCGCAGCGCTTCATTTCCTAAGGATAACGCAAGAGAGATGCATGGATGCGCGCGACATTGCCGGGAAAATATGCCGACCCGTTCTGCAGAAAGCACAGGTGCCAGGCGGCGTCAAATAAAACGATTGATGCAACAGCAAGCGAAAGAAAAATGCTCGGCGAGCTTTATTTAGCGAACAGAAAAACAAATCGGCCGTGTGCATGCGTACATGTATAGGAGCTGTGCAGTTTTTTTAACAGCAGCTGGGCAGAATGGTGAGCCGATTGCACACGCTAGCAAAGTGGCTAGAGCCACAGCAGATCGGCTAACCGACCGAAAAGCCATGCTAATAAAGGGCGAACGCAATGTCTCCGCGATTGCTCATTCCCCACAACACCACAAAATTCCTAAGCGATTTGCAGCTAATACTGACATTCCAATGAGTGAAAAGATACGCTTGCAGAACAATACGAGCACGCCGATTGACCACCACGCTTCTCACCACCCACAAGCTAGCGAATGCTACCGTACGAATGCTGCGGACCAGCTGCGGACGCGGTGCGGCTGCGCCCTCTGGAATCTATGCAACACTAATAAAACTATTTTGTATGTGTGCGCGCGCGTGAGAATCGACTCTTTGTATTAAAGGTAACAAATCCTTTCTAAACACGACACGTAACTTCCGCAGTCTGTGTCGCCCCTTCATTTGGCATATGAATAGAAAAGCAATGCATAATTTTATTGAAGGCGCAGTACCAAGGTGAAAGGAGAAGCTTTAATTATTGTATTTTGCGACGACAGTCCGCGCTTGCTGCGCAGCCGCAGTACAATCGATTGTTTAATGCAAGCACACACACAAATGCCTGTAGCGAAATACAAAGACGAATGCAAAAAGCGAAAGTGGTCTAGTGCGCATGCGCGTTATCGACCGGCTTGCAAGAAAACCTGGTCTGAATATGATGCGACGAAAAATTCGTCAACTTAATGAGGCATCGTCATCGTACTGTAATAATGTTTTTCGCCATTATAATTGTTTAGGCATTTGGCCGAAAAATTTCTGCCCTGTACACGAAGGCGGAAACCTAGACGAGTAGGTTTGGTGACATCTTTTACGGCGTCCTCTAACAACTCGTCCAGCTGATTCCCGTGCCAAAATGGTAATCGTTTTAAATAAGTGTGTCCTCTGCTTTAAACTTGTGAATCTTAACTTAAATTATGGATCCTACGAAAACGAAGACGTTGAAGAAAGAAAAAGCGTCGGTCAAATCGGAAGTCGGCTGTTGTGTGAAAGACGAGCCCCCTGAAGTGGAAGCTGCGGACTGTGCTATTGACGTTAGTAGTCATTTGACTAACGGGATTGATTTTAAAGAAAATGTGCCAGGAACTGAGAACATGGGCATGTTTTCTGGATCGCTGGAAACCGAAGCAACGAAGCCGGTTAGGAACAACTGGATGAAGACCCACATCGAGCAATCAATCAGGTGATGGCAGCTTCTCGCGAGCATCCCGATGCTTAGATCGAAACCGTAAACAATGACATCTTATTTCTTGCAGCGTGGCATCGTAAGTCATAGGTGAATAACGGTGCGTTTGCATTTGCCGATATCGTAGGAGTCGTTCGCGCGTGCCTTTCACCTGGCGTCGTGAGCGATCTCGGCGCTATTGTGCGCTCAGCGCGAGCGTGCTTGGATGGCTTCGCCCGCGCCGCGATGCAAGCGCGGTTGTCGCAAAGTACTCACTACCTGCTACGCTGATAATTTAGCGGCTCGCAATTGGCGTCTCCGACCGTTAATTTGTGACAGCTGTTGCCGCTGACACATCAGCTTTCTCAGCCTTTGTTGATGCTTTGTTTGTGAACAGCACGGAAAGGGAGAAAAAAAAAGAAAAAAAAAAAGGAAACGAAGCTTCATTGTATATTTGTTTCGAAGACGGCGGTGTTAACCTGCACGAAAGCCGTTTCATTTCTTTCGATCTTTCGCTGCATCACAGCGTACCAGACGTGCATTTGTCGACACTTTCACGCAACTTATGCGAAGTTGCCAGCTTCCAACTGCCCGACATCGCGCGGCGTCCTGCGCTTGAAGCGCGCCGCGAGGTATATGTGGTTAATTACGGCAGCCCCAGCTCTCCTGTTCGCGCGGCTGTGTAAGTACCGCCCGCTGTCGGCAGGCCGTCCGCCGCGGCACGTTTGTTGGGAAAGTGCTTGTGTAGAGGCCACGGCGATCGAAATGTAGCATTCTTTTATTGACATTTTTTTTTTCTTCCCTACCGAAGCTTTGTCGACTGCTGTCATCGCGCGCGCGGCTTTACGTTGAGTCCCATATATGTCATGAAAAAAAAAAAAGAGTAAGGATCTCAATTCTTCATGAGAAAAGATCACATGCTCTTTCTCCTCTTTTCAGATCAGTCGTCTGTAAGTACAATGACTCAAGTTTGACCTATAAGTGCTTAACTTTGTGTTGAATGAACCATTAATTGTAATGGACTACACCTGGGACTTCCAAAGAAATGCTTGCTGTAGCAACTAATATTGAGAAGAGGGCGTTTCTTTCCTTTCTTGGTAGTTCATATGCATGTTACGGTGTCCAGCTTTATCTGTTTATTTATTTATTTACTTGCTCTTTTGCAGTGAGGAAGCAAGGAAAAAGATAGCGACTCTCATCGTAAGTTGAAGCAGATCTTTTTGCATTTTATCAGTGCTCGCAAACTGATGTCCTTTATGCTCTGAGGGATGTTTAAACATCGTGGTTGACTTTCATTAATTCGATTGCGATGAGCTATGTTCAACTGAAAAAAAAAAAAAGAACATATTCTGGGGGGAGCCATTGACACTTTTTTGGGGTTTGCCAACACAGTCAAGTTAACCAGCGTTGAATCAACAGAAGTCTTGTCTTGCGCCCTAATTAATATAGCGAGAGGCAACAGAGTTATTAACTATAGACTCATTGTGCATTTTGCATTTCCACAAAGTACATTTTGCTGTTACATCGGGGTTGTAACAGCTGTGAATTGAATATGTTGCAGAGACATTGTTCTAAGTGCATGGTATTGTAAAGAAACATAAATATGTCAATGAGTTCAAAAGCTAATTACTATATGAGGCCACTTTAAAGTAAACCTACTACTTTCTGATGTACACATACTAAGGCAATAAATAGACTGCCCCTGTAGTAGTGCTTCCATGGCATACATGCTCCTTCTACTTTCTTATCTGTGACAGTTTAACGAAGAGTCTCAGGGCTGTCAACTGAACACATATATTCATTTTTCTTGCCCTAAGTACTGTAGGACGGAACAGGGACGAAACGAACACTGGATTTGAAGCGGACACAAAGTGACACAGGGAAGCGCAGTGTTCGTTTCATCCCTATTGCGTCCTACAGTACTTAGCGCAAGAAAAATGAATGCACACCCGATTCGTAACTGTTTTTAACACATAGATAAACGTTTGCTTGAGTTACATTAATGTTTATGGCATCACATACTGCATTCGGGACACTGGGGACAAGCATTAAAAGCTGTCAGAAACGACACGTTGCACTCTAAATCAAGATTTTATTGTCTTTTTTGAGTGCAGACAAAGCAGCTTTTTCTTGTGTAGGCATATTGAGGTAGTATAAAATTAATGATGTAAGTAATGAAAAACTGTCTTTCAGCAAGGTTGTGCTCAAATAACGGTCACATATTTTGGAGAACTGTGCTTTGACACTGGATACCCTCTGTCCCTGTCTGCAGTTAATGGCTCTGCTTATTCAAAATAGGCGAAAGGGAGATCAGAAATAGCTAGTGTGCTCTGTCATCCTTTGTCTGGTGTGTCGTCTCATGGTTATTAATTATACCCAGTTGTACTCTGGCACATTGCAATATGAATAAGGGATTAGAGACAAAATTAAATTTTCTTTGGTGGCTAACATTTTTAGCTGCGGTGGATAAATCAGGAAATGTGCACTTATCACCAATAATATCATTAATTAACTCACTTCCTCCAGTAAATCTTAACCAGAGAAAATTGCCATTTTCAATAAAAAGAGGTGTTGCTGGAACTGACCATGACGCAAGCTTTGAATGATGACTGACTGAGGAGAAATTGTCACAATTAGTGTGTGTACTGTGTTTGTTGTGTGTCTTTGTCTGTGCCACCAAATGTTTGGCACCAACTGTTAAAGAACACAATTTACAAAAGTGAAACTAGTGCGGTGTTGTTAGGAGGCAGGTGACCGTCTAGTGCGCATGTAATAATTTTATTTACATGGTAGGATTTACGGAAGACTGAGAATGCAGGTGAGGATCCGAGAGTTGTAGTGTCAGAAAATTGAACGTTTTATTACATTAGCAGAAACTGTGTTTAACTGGTACGCGCGAAGCGACAAAAATGCTAGGAAAGGGACACAGACGACATGTGGACTCTTGTCGTCTGCATCCTTTCCTTGTGTTATTGTTGCTCAGTAGAGTGATTCAAGTTAACTTGCACAACAACTGTCTTAACTTTTCTAGCAGAAACTAATGTACACCAATACGTTGGTAACATTGAACAAGGAAGGACAGGGCCAGATCCGAACTCTCGATCACCCGATTCAAATGGGAAGGCCGCATAGATCATCATCATCATATATAACCCATGTGCTTAAAAATATGACGCATTTAAATAAATTGTAATGAAAGCAACGCAACCAAAACTCAGCAAGAAACACAATAAAAATATGTTACTGATCAAATACTATAGATATAACAGGAAACAAAAGAAAATGTGAAAAGAAAAAAAAAAGGTTTTTTTTTTTTTTTTGTACCCAACAAGCAGTTTCTTGCATAAATACTATTGTAGTCGTACAAAACCTTTTAACACATGCACTATCATATCTTTTCAAGATTGTGTTCTGTTGTGTAATTAGCAGATTTGTGTTAATAAAGTAGTTTTTATATTGGGAAATGGGGGTGCAAGGAAAAGTTATGGTTGTGTAACTTACAGAAAGCATCAGATGGTATAATTTTTAAGCATTTATTAAGGCTTTCTTTTCTTTCTTTTTTTTCATTCTCATAAGAAGTTACAACCTTCAGGGTGTAATTTTATTGTACAAGAGTAATTGCCATCAATCTTAGAGCGTATTTTCTGTACTGTACGTGTGCACTGTACATTTTCTGTCGGGAAACGCCAGGCACAACAGGTGTCTCATAGCAGGCACACAGTGTCAAAGAAAGGGACTGCACACAAGATGAATGGCGATTATTTTCATGTGTCAAAATTACAAAGAGTCTAAGCCACAAAAAGAACAAGTGTCTTCGTGTTTTTGTAGCTGCTGCTTGAATGTGCTGCTCATGGCAAAACCAGCTATTAGAGCGTTCTGTCAGTCCATAAACATATTGTAGTTTACAGGATACAGGGTTACTGCAAATTCTTGTATGAGCAACTGCATTCGTAGCACCATCTTGTGGTACCGAGTTTAACCATAGAAGACACACAACTGTTACTGCCGGGACCAACCATATCATACTTGGCTGCTTGCGTAAAGCACTGATGCAGTTAACGTGCGGTCCTTTAGTTAGCTTCCTTCAACGTGCTCATGCAACCCAAAAACGTTTCAAATGTGTTGTAGTTATACAAAGCGTCACAAGATGTCACTTCCACTGTTACTACTGCCAGTCACAGCCCTGGTAACTCAGTATTCCGTAAAAGATAATGCATTTAGAGACAAGCTAAAACACTCTCTATTGCCAATCGACTGTTTGCATGGTGGGCTGTGAGATACTTGATGTACCTGGCATTTCCTGATGGGAAACATACAGGCTGCAGGTAGTTAAGAAAATGTACTCAAAACTGGTGGCAAGTTCTTGCTGTGCATTGAGATCACACCTCCACTGCTACTAAGGACGCTTGTAGGGGCCACTTTTAATGAACTGAGTGGCAGCACTGGTTTAAGTGCGTACATTAATGTTCATGTGTGCATGTGTTTTCTTCCTCTGGAAAACCACCTTACGGGAACTCTAAAGAGAAAAAAGCTAAGTTGAGCTGTATTGATAAAATTACACGTCTACAATACCAGAAAAAGCCACTCTCGCCATGAGAGGAAGCATGGTGAGCCTGAAAGGACGCAAAAATAAAAGACATGTGGCGACGTTGCCTTGAAGTTCCCGGCCAGCTCACCGTGATGTCATGACAGCATCTGCTTGTTTATCTCCTAGTTTATCTGTCAAAATGGACTTCAGTGTATTCTAAACCAGGCAATGACAGCGCAGTGTGTGTGTGTCTTCTGTGCGTCCTGTCTTTTTTTTTTTTTTTGCGCTGTGCGTATAGTCATAGACCAAACTCAGCCACTTCTCCTAAATTTGACTGCACCAAAACAGCCCAAATACAGTACGAGAAAGTACTTTGAAATCCATTGCGTCTCACTGGCGTACCAGGGTTGAAATGTCAGTACGAAATTCAGGAAATGAAAATGTGGCCTTCATTTTCTTTTCTCGTAATCAGCCTCTTAATCCAAACTTACCAAAATAGAGTTTTGACGGACTACTTTATCAGTCTAAATTAATTGAGCATTTCTCCTTAGTTTATCTTTAAAACTCTTGTGATAAGGTGGTAGTAGGAGAGCAAGCATAAGTGATTGAGAGGATAAGATTACAGTCGAGGCAAGCTTTAGGGGAGACACCTGCACCCAAATTCACCGTCTTCCTTCCCCCAGCTTTTAAAGAAATCAAAGTACTTAGTTGGGGAAACTCACAGTGGAAAAGGAATTGAAGCCATCGAAACAGTACTTTGGTGCAACTGGCAGGTTGGCAGCAGGTAAAGGCCCTCTGCAAGCAAGGCCGCAACAGTGTAACAATTTAATTCCAGTGCTATTTCTTTTTGCGCTTCCTCGGTGGTCTCAGTGGAGCTCCGCCCACATTGTCACCGGGATCAGCCAGTTGTGCATGGCGGGGGATGAGAAAGGAACAGAACCAGGCGAAAGGATTCCTTACCTTATATACCAGACCAAATTTTACTTTTGCTAAATTGTTCGTAAGTGCATACTGCCGAAGCAACCTTGGCAAAGGTGCAGCACGCTTGTAATAGTTTAATTTCTTTTATTAACAGCCTTTAATGACACCTTAGCAGACAATGTGGGCACCTGGTGGTTAACGAACATACTGCGTAGATTCCAGAACACAGCCTCTGAGATTTCAAACGTGCCGCAGGCGTTGCTTTATATGGGAGGTCATGTCCAGACTAGTTATCAACTTTCCAAGTTCAGGTGTCATTTCCATTAAGTGGTAATGGCACTGTTCCCCCTTCCCCCAATGTCAAAAATATATATTTTTGTGAGTCATTTATGATGCACGCACTCACATTTCAAATGTAAAATTTGGTACTGAGGCTGCTGTATGTCTATATTATGTGCAATTATGTGAAATTTTTACAAAAAATAGCAAATAATGCCTTTCTCTTATAACACAGACGTTAAGAAAGGCTGTTTAAGCAACCCTTCCGGCACACTTTGTGTCATAAAACACAAGCTGTTCTTCGAAAGTCACAAAATAATTACATTGCAGTCAATGTAATTGAATTCTACGCTTCCCCCAATGTAATTGAATTGTACGCTACCAGAATTCCTCATATCATATGTGCTTTTCTGGTGTTTGCAGCATATCTGTTCTAATTGCTGACATTTGAAAATGAGAAAATGCGTGTTTACCATATCTATTTCGATCTCTTGTTGAAACTTTCCTTATTGGTTTTTTAATGGATTAGCAGAAATGTTTGCTCAGTATTGGCAGATTTTGAATGTTGTCTTGCTGAAATCATCACAAGAATAAATAGGCAGCACTAATCCTGAATAATTAAAATGTAATTAATCGTTGATAATTAGCAAATGAGAAAGCAACTCTGGAACCTGCCTACAGAGTACAGGCTCGAGTAACATTATCTTTGTCTTATAATAATTTTATTCTTCATGTCTGGCTTCTCTTGCTGCACTATCAGTCGAGTAGGCTTGTTTTAAGCAGCTGCTGTCAAAGTAGGGCGCTCTCAGAGCCCCACATTAGTTGTGTGACTGTCAGGTCTTGTGATGAACTTACATAGAAAGGTCGTCATCATCTTGTGTTACGTTTGCATTCTGAAGAGAATCAGGAACAGAAAAATCGTCCTTTTGCTGCTCTTTACAAACTTGATATTCCCCTTTGTTAAACGCCCATGCAAACAGATTCTATGGTGTTCTGCAGCTGAGTACAAAGTCATCGGTTTGATTCCCAGCCGTGGCGGAGGATCGCATTCCAAGGGAGAAGAAATGCATGAACACTTGTGTACTTGGATGTATGTGCATTGCACGCATTGCCAGAGTGCATTGCACGCTAGCTTGGCTGGCTGGCAGCATGCTGACCTACAGTTTTGGGGCACTGAATTGATTGTGCTGAATTTGTGCCTTCGCCTAGCGGAAAGAGTGCCCGCTCGATGTGCACTTGTGCGCATGCACTGCAGCAACAGCTTATCACCGTGCTGCTGCGGGCCACGTTTAACGTGCCAAACTATACAGGGGCAAATGGCCAGCATTGCCGGCGTGACATATCGGACTTCACCAGCCACTGTCTGGCACGTTGAAAATGCAAGACTATAAATTCCCCCTGAGGGATTCAGTAACAGCAACTTGCTGCTGCATCAAAAGACAGCTGTCGACGCTGAAGAGAGGAAATGCAAGTGCGACAAGGGTGCACACATTCGATGAGCCAATAAGAGTACTGACGGTATGTTAAGCTCACACCAGTCACGCCAACATTACGGACGTCGGACAGTGTTTGGGGGCCCTAGCAGAAGGGAATCGCCCAACAGAGATGCATGGCTGCCGAGACTTCTGAAGAATACAGCAGGCATGTCCTGCTGTATGATACAATTAAGATGCAAATTAAGTTAATAATAACCATGAAAAAAGGCAAAATAGAGACATATATCAACATTTAAGCATCATCGAATCACTTGAACAACCATGTACATCGACCTTGTCTTCCTTTAGCATCGACACTTGGTTGACACTTTCCTTCCCCCCCCCCCCCCCCCCGCCGCAACAATGATGAACAGCAACACAGTCCCACTGCAGCGAAATCAACATAATTTTGTCTGTAATCGCCACAGATGACATGTACAGTGTGAACCACCATTAAAGGGAATGCCAAGTTATTAATTTGGGCCTGATTGAAGCTCAGTTTTAACACAAAAGCCTCGGCTATAATTTTTTTTTTTTTTTTCAATGCAGGGGCGGTATTCTCCAGCGATCACTTTTGGAGATAGTTTCACTTAAGAGACTTGGCACCAGACATGTCTGCGTATACAGCTGACAGCATTTCTGGTGCAGTGCCAAGCTTGCTATCTTCCCATAGGGCCAAGAGTACTGGCGGTCACACACACGTCCAATGCATGTTCTTGCAAAATCTCACGAAAATTTGAAACTATCTACAAAAGGGATCACCCAAGATACCGTATGCCCCAGGTCTACCTTACGCATCACATCAAGCGCATTTTTTTTTTCTATGAAATTGACAGTTTGTTTAAGTTGCTGTACTCAGCATTAATGCACCACACCTGTATGTGAAATTTAAGCGTGAACAAGCCAGTAAGTTTAGTTGGGAGCATACCTGCTAACACTTATGAATTTATCGTAAAACAATAAATTTTTGGGGCATGTTTATGCTTTTCTAAGGGCACCAATAGTTTCACGACTTTTGACTTGCAAATACAGAGTTCAGGACAAAACTGGTTCAAAAGAAGACAAGTACACTCACCTACCGGTTTTTCAGACTCGCTCTATTTTTTTTTTTTTTTTGTTTTGTTTACTCACACCACCAACACCTGCTCCACAGAAACATTGTGTAACAGCAACCATATTTTCGACCACCTCCACATAAATACCGCATAAATGAGCCGTATAAATATTTTTATTTGTATTTAGAAGAGCCAGGCTGAAGTACACGCTTCATTAATGACGTGTCTTGGCGGTGGCAATATGGTGTATCGTTACATTAATTCAATGCTAATTGCATTGAT
Source organism: Dermacentor silvarum (assembly GCF_013339745.2). Taxonomy (NCBI): domain Eukaryota; kingdom Metazoa; phylum Arthropoda; class Arachnida; order Ixodida; family Ixodidae; genus Dermacentor; species Dermacentor silvarum. The sequence continues at coordinate 34,857,096 of NC_051159.1, read as the reverse complement.
TTCAGCAGTCATCCAGAGATGGTTTCTGCCGGCATTTTCTTGAATAATTAGTCATCAGCTCAAACAATAAAGCGATTTTTAGTGTTTTCTCCTTAATTTTAATATTCTTTTGCTTCAACTGTAATGTATTTCAAATTTTAAGGTTGGCAGGTCTGTAGAAGATTTATGTATACCTAGTATTCTCATTTAGACATTATTCTGTGTGGTTTGAGGGCATTGGACACTGTAGCCATATGTGGTCATGTAATATACATGGTGCAATGTAATCATGTGTCTTGTGCTCAGATAATCCCTAGCATGATGAAATGATTACCTCTCTCCTTTTTCTGTGTCCACAGGAGGATGTCGGTCAGCTTACGGACATTGAGAAGCTATTTCTTTACCTCCAGCTTCCTACTGGGACTCCCATCGATGCAGACCCTCTTAAGCAGTAAGTTCTTGGTTGGCCAATTAGAGTTGCCATAGTTTACGAGTGACAGATGTACCTAGCTTAAGACAAAATTTAACCCATTAAAGGGCAGTGGACGAGAAGAAATAGACTGGACAAAACTTCAAATTCCGTTTTTTGATCACCCTGTGCAAGCTGAACACATCACCAGTTGAACTTAGTGCTCTGTCCTGTCTGGCTCTTCTCACCCATTGTTCTTTATTTCTGTTGTGCTTCAGCCTTCAAAAATGCACCAAATAGCCTAATTGTCTTTATTTACTATGGAACCCATCTTCTGAAGGGCTTGTGGTGTTGCTTGAAAAAAAGATCCATGGCCCTGTCGTTCTTTCTGTGTTTTTTTTTTTTTTTTTGTCTCAAGCTCCTCTAACTGCTTGTATTTGTATCCAGCCCCCATTTTGTGCTGTTTTTGAGATATGTTCCTTCACTAACTAGTCCAACTTTAAACTGTAACAGTTGCTTAAACTTAGTTACTAAATGAGCTTAATTAATAACTTATATACTTGTTCATCATGTAAGTATCTATTCTTAATACAGGTTTTACATTATTTTTGAGTGGGAATAAAGTTTTCTGGGATGGCCAAGCTTTGAACTCAAAGTCTACCATGACCTACCATGTCACAATCTTTCAACAAGAAATGTGCAGTGGGGCTGTGAACGGCTTTGGGGCCTACAACAACACCAGAACCAAAATCGAAACTGCCTTTATGTTTATGACAATGCAGCAGAAGACAAAAGAGAAGTGCAAAAAAAATGTCAGGAATTATAAAAAGTAAGTCTGGTTTATTGATTGTTATTCAGTAGAAAAAAAAAAGCTAAAGTAGAGACATTTGGCCATCCTGACAGGGTCATGTCAGGACTGGGGACACTTACTCAAAAATTGGAACTGTCCCGTTGAAGATTCGGGATGGTTAACAACCCTAAGTGAGAGTGATGTCACGCGGCAACATTGCACGCTGTGCAGGAAAAGTTCGGGCAATCCGCTGGGCAAGAAGGCAGATGCGGAGGTGGCACAGACTTACACCTGGATTCAGAGCCATCTCGAGGAAGACCCCGAGACATCGCTGCCAAAGCAGGAGGTCTACGAGGAGTACAGGTGAGCACAAGGTCACTGGGTGGATTCTTGACCCCGTTGGTCGCCATTCTGACAGGTGGACAATACAAAAGCGCTTGCTTAAGAGCATTGGGTGCACGTTGGAGAACTCCAGATGGCCAAAATGAATCTCAGGCCCCTTCCTCGTTTTGCTGCAGTTTCTCTTGTAGCATTGCTTTTGTTTAACGGTAGTCAAACAAGGAATGTCACTGGAGCCAACATTTGAACATGGGGACCTGTCTTCTTCAGGGCAGGAATGTAGACAAGTCCCCTTGTCAAAACGTTTGCTCCAGCAACATTCCTTGTCTGGCCACTGTTATTCACTTTAGACCTCCATCTTCCTGTGAACTGCTGTCTTGTTTGGACTGCATTAGTTTCGGATATTAAACCTAATTAACCATGAATAAATGAGTCCGGCTCACAAGAACAAAACAACATGCTTGATGTTCGTGTTCTGAATTTTCCGTTAACGTGCTCAATGTTTTTTTTTTAATGTGTTCTATCCGTAACCTTGTATTTTTTCTTAATAAGGATGCGTCTTTAGACTCATGCTCAAGAGATACATGTGTTTACTATCAAAACCCGCTCTACCACCTTATCGTTCTGGGGTTCCACCTTTTTATGCCTGTATATATGCTGTTTGGCAGAATAAATTTGATTTATTTATTTATTGGTTGATTGGTTGACCAGTAAATATTACCAGTGATTTCTAGTGAAATGCTTTGTCAAGATAGCGTAAGGACAGGGTTCTCCCCAGAAATATTGTAGGGGTTGTTACAGCAGCCAAGGCTTTCTCTCTCTCTCTCTCTTTTGTTTCCAATATGACTTTCTGCCGTTTTGAATTGCAGTTACCAATCTATCATCATTTTGGATAAATTAACGCAACTAACTCGAGCCAGCGACGCATCCTAACACAATATCCAAACTTCGCTAGGACAGAGAAATGCACAGCTCGCCACTGTCAAAATGTGCACGAAACACGTGCTGACGATTCAAATCTGTGCCAGCCAGTAGGAGCACTTTTGTCTCCACGTGGCAGTAGTAACGAATCGTGACACTAGTTTTTCCACTTCTTGTTCGCTTCTCTTGCTTTTACCTTCACACATCGAAATGTGGCACTGCCGCTATATGAAGCTCAGATCCCTCTTCTTTAAGATAGCTCCAAAATGGCGGCGTTGCGTCAACAGAAAGTGTCACAGGTTGCGCCCTCTGCGGTGCGATGAGATGCCCGATTTTCTACCCGATTCTTGTCAATGGCGCACTAGAAAAGTGTGATTTTCTCAATTCTACATTATTTTCCTTTTTCATATTCCCCATGTGATCAGAATAAAAAAAAAATCTAACTTGTTCCAGTTGATTGGCACGGTGGGTGCTAAGCCCGGAGCGGTGGGCGATAAACTGGAGTGGTAAGCTACGTTTCCACTGCCGCCCATCGTGGGAAAAACCCTGCATAAGGAGTAACTGAAAATCATTTTCATAAAAACAACCATTTCATCCTGATAGGATCTAAACTTGGGCCAAGGCTCTTTTAATGGCCTGTAGTTTCAGTGCCTGCAATTCAGTTCAATTCAATTTATTACAGTAAAGACCCCCCCCCCCCAGGGGGTATTACATAAGGGGTGGGATTATAGAATAATGATGTAAGAACATTTGCCATGTGGCTTAGGATGACAGGTGAGCAGTTATGGCTCTCAAAAGATCAGTCGGGCAGGTGATCGTGGCGATGTCGTCGGAAAGGCCGTTCCATTCTGGAGCTGCGCAGGGGAAAGATAGAAGAAGAAAATGCGACAGTATAAGTATGTGGTCTGGCAACTTGAAGAGCATGGCCGGTGCAGTGAGAATTACCCGTGAAGCACCTGTACTTTCGTAGGATGTTCTGCATCGGCCAGTGTAGTTGAGGATGGTGCTAACCCAACCAAAGGCTAGGTCACCTCAATGTACAGCGGGTTCCACTGTAAGGGAATGCATTAGTGTAGAGGACGTGCGAATTTTCCCCTCTGGCATGGGTGCAGTTACCTGGTTTTGCAGCAGATGACTTATGGTTGGTGGCGCTGGCACCTTTGTACACACTTGTGCAGTGCATTGACATAGCTTTAGTCGGCCGTTGCAGCTAGACTGCCAGCAAAGTGAGAGCTGCACCCTAGAATGTTCCCTTTAACAGTGCATCGCACGTTACAAGGGCCAAGCTTAGTGAAAACGCAAAAGCGCACGGCTCGAAGTCCATGTCATGCTAGCTGTGGTGCTGACAGAAACAGTGGAGATGTGCACCGCAGACGTGAAACGCACAGCAAAAGCTGTCCCCACTGCATTGTCTGCTGTAGTACTGAGTGGCTATCTGGATTGCAGCAGAGATAAATAAGCTTCCTCGCACTTATCGCGCAGCTGAGCAGCTTATCTTTTTGAATTTGGATATTCACATGCTGTCCAAGATTTATGATCGCTGACTGAGAACAAGGGGCATCAGCCACGCAGCTCTTGGTGTGTATGGCCAAATTTCTCATCACAGCGCAAAATGTGTGCTGCAGTAGCAGACGATGTGCCAGTACACAACCAAACTTGTACATGTAAAGGAAAAAAAGTAACCAATTGAAATTACTTTATTCAAGAATGTAATTGATTGCAGTGACCAATTACTGCTCCACAAAAAGTAACTGAGCAGTTACTAAAAGTAATTGATTTCTTTTATGTTACGTTCCTCGAAACGTTTATTAAAATGCACACAGTAAGTAGAACAGGCTGGCCTGACTCTTTCAATTCATCCTCCGCAGCCATTCGCACGTTTATTTTCAATAACAATTGCCTTTCAAAATTTTTTTACGTCTTCTTCCCTCATTTTCTTCTGACGACATCAGCAGACACACAAAATTCACGCAATGTGCATGCTGGAATGATGTGCAGGCGGTAGTGTAACACACGAACACCTTGTAATGTACGAACAGCGACTGGAAAATTAGCAGTCAAAACGTGGAAACTATCCAAATACAATGGAAAAAGTGTAGTTTAAACTTTGTGGTGTTGCTCGTAGTGGCGCTCACATAATACTAAGGTACCTTGACAGAAATGTGAAACCATTGTAAGATGCAGAATGCAGTGCTGACAATACAGGCCGCATTACCTTGATGCTTGATGAGGAAACAAGTGCTGAGCGCCCAAGTTTGTCTCAGCATGTGCAACCGCGAGGCTGCTGCGTAGCATGACCATAGGCATTCTACTGGAGTTGCAGCCAAATTCAAGTGCTCAAACTGCATCACCTCTTACAGCTTGCCTTGCCAATAAAGTAACCAATTATGTGTAATTCGTCGCTGAAAAAAAAAAGTAATTACATTATGTTGAGTGTTCCTGAGTAAATAAACTAATTGAACAACACTGCTGAAGATGTAATTGATTACATCTAATTCATTACATACAAGTCTGGAACCAACCCATTGTGCTCTTTGCACCTGCACAATGCATGTTCAGTGCTTCCACTTGTGCCCACATATTGCACGGCTCAGCCGTCGCGCTCACACGTTCCCACCGAGTTCGGCCCCAGCTTTACACAAATACTTGCAAAAGCTAAGGAAGGGGCAGTAATCACCCATGTACAATAAACCAATCTATAAAGCGCGTGCATACTTGCCGAGCTAGCATGTGTGAAGGAAGAAATCTGGCAAAGGTGAAGGAAATTGAACATCACTCCTTAGTGCTCCTCCTGCATTGTCAACATTGATGCATGAAATTTAAAAAGAAAGCATCTATGCAACAATGTATATTCAGTGCTCCCACTCCTGCGCCATCCTGATAGAAATACACGATTTTGCGCCGAAGTGCACCAAATTCGCGCCTGCGCGTTACGTGTGTGGCCGTAGTGGCCCGCAGACGTGCGTAGCACGCATGATTAAAGCGGCTTCATAAATCGAACGGCAACCAATAATTCGGGCTCGATGGGGACCGCCTGGGAGTCGGAAATAACCAAATTCGCCAGAAAAATAACTGCATTTATTCCGCCAGTGTCTAAAAAAGACATTATTCTCGGTTGACCACTTTCGGGGATACGTTCACTTTTGCATCACTAGCGTCGGCATACTTGGTAGTGTGCCAGGAACGCTAACATCCGTTGGCGTGTCCTGTGCTAGTCGCGCGAAATGTCATGAACGTGAAAGTATCCCGGGACGGGATTGTCCAAAAATAAAGCCGAAGTTTGTCAACGCGGTTCTGCGCGCACGTACGCTTGCCTACGACCTGGTCGGTCCGTATCTCTACCATTGTTATGCTGTCGCCACAAAAAGACGAAAGTATAATTAACGCATGCATCGAATCTTCAACCTTTGGCAACAGGACCACGATTTTGTAGCGATGCCTTTCCGCTGCCACTCCTTGCGCTTCATCAGTGGTATAAGAGCAGCGCTCCGCCTGCGTTATATGGTATCAGCCGGCAGAGAACGGTGGACGATAAGGGCGGCATATAGAATCGAGCGGAATGCATCACCACAAAATCACCGCACAGGAGTCGACCGCGCTATCATAGCCGAATGACGGCGGGTGCTTTTTTTTTATTTTTTTATTTTTGAAACAGTCATTGTCCTCGTTGGCGGAGACATCAAGGGTGTAGTCGGCGCCGCTTAATCAACTTAAGTTGCCGCAACCATGTCGCTAGTTAACACGTCAATGAATAAACGCTGGACGCACGGAGCCAACCCGATTGCACTCCCGAGCGGCCTGCCGGAGTTCGCTTGACGGTTTGGGCGCGGTCGGTGCTGGATTAACTAGGCTTCGCTAGTTTCAGTTTCCAGGAGGTGTCGGCAAAATGGCCAACCACCATGCTGCGGCGATGCCAGCGACGTATCAACGCCAAAATATTTGTATTTCCGCTCAACTCGGCGGTCAAATTAGCAGGCAGTCGTACAGGCGGACTCTTGAGTTATATAGAATTTCGTACCTTAAGGTGTGCGAAATTTTGGTCGTACTTATACTTTAAATTTATGGGCCAGTGATGGTGCCTCAAAGTAGTCCGAATAATCGAGCTTATTTGAATTGCTGGTGTCGAAATAATTGGTCGACGTCAGTTGGGAATTGGCCAGTTCATGAGCAGTGGCTTCAGCTTCACGAGGAAAAACAGACCGTTGAAGAGTACCTGCTGTCTTCTGAAGCAATGATGGAGCGTTACGAGAGGCTTATCAAGGCTGGCCTGGCTCAGAAAAGCATTGATGACATTGAGTCTGGCCAGGTGTTTCTGACTGATGCTAGAGCCTTGCTGAAAACATAACAAAGTGTCAGCTGTCATTAAAAAAATCATACTATGTAAAAGCATCTGAGCAACTTCACTCAACTTGCAATAAACTAATTACAGCACACTGTGTGAACAGGTTTGTGGTCTTCATTTAAAGGGAAACTCATGTATTTAGAGGCAAAGCAACATTGTTTTACAGCAAGCAAATACTTTCCGGAATAACGCTTGTCAATTTTAAGTCTTTGAAATAGCTTAGGACGTGTCCAGCAGCTGCGATTTATTAGCTCCAAAGTGCTCCGAAATCTGTATCTGGATGTTCCAAACTGCTCCAAACTGCTCCAAATCTCAGTTCGTCAGTGGCACCACTGTATATTGCTCAGCTGTTGCACATGTGGAGCACATGATAGTGACATCAATATTTTTAGTGCACACCACAACCATGCAGCTAATAATCAGTCTGCTTCACTACTTGATAAGGGGGGTGAGGCAGACACAGTTTTTCTGGGTTATTCAGAAGCGTTCAATGAAATGTCACATCCAAAATGTAAATAATAGGAACACCATCACAGATTATAAATTGGGCTCATTCTCCATCTTACTGGTCACAAATGCTATCTATAAGTAGCCGAGTCATGATCTTGATTTTTAGACATTCTGAGGTGACTCTGGAATTGGTATTTATTTATCAGTGACCTTGTAAAAGTTGTACAATGATCTGTACGCATCAGATCGTTCATAGATTATTGCATAATTTATAGTTTTGTTAAAATCGTCTATGATCATGTGTTTTCTTTTTTTAACCATGTTGAATGGGCTGGTGGAGTGGCCCGTTACGTGGGAGCATAGTTATAAACCTTGATAAAATAGTACACCCATATGCGGTATTACAAAAAAATATATAAATACTTAGTACTGAAATAGTGTAATCTGGAACATCAGATTACATATGTATAGTGAGTTGTAAGTATATTAGGAAATAATGTTAACATCTTATATTGACGTTCTGCTCTTCCTAAAACAAAATTTAGGCAACGCCACATCTTCACTGCAGCTTACATTAAACGTTTCCTTGATACTATAATCATTTGAGGCTCCCACAGAGTAACATGTATAGAAAGAAAACAAAAATTAAATGATTAGCTGCTGCTTACTAATAAAATTGCTTTAAACCGTGTACAGTGTAGACCGCTTATAACGTAAGTCGCAGGAGTCGCGAATATCCGCACTATAAGCGGTACCGCACTATAACCAAAACAACTATTTTATTGCGATAATGGACACTACAGACGTATTTCTGCCGTTGCTGTCACCGTGCTCTAGGTTCCATATTCAGCGTATTCGCTTACTAAATAAATTAAAAAGCACAGTGTCACGTGCACACAAGCAAACATGAACACATCTTGCTCGTTAACCGAGGAAACAAACGGTCAAAATGCTCGAGTGACGAAGCGCAGCAAGAGCGAATTGACCTTCGTGCTATCATGCCTCTCGCTTCAACGTGACCTATAAGCGGCAAAAACACGGCGCACGGCAGACTTTCCCCATCGCAGATTGCTTTCAAGATCGTATCGCCGAAGTGGATCGTTGCAGATTATGTCCTGCTTCGGTCCACTGAAACCGTTCCACATTGCTTTGCTGGCAAAATTCCTCTCCTTCTATTTGCGCCAGTCCCCCGAACGCAAGTTTCGGATTCTCCGAACGCCTGTGATGCAGCCCGATTTCTGTCCGTCTCCGCACACATGATCACTTTCCTTTTAAATGCAGCATCATGATGAACTCGGTACTTCATGCTGATAAAGCAGTCGCAGAGAATGTGAGGACAGAGGGTAGACTATTGCATAAGCACGTGTACTGCAGCACATGGAGGAAGCTACGGTAGCTAGGCTCGAAAGTAGCTAGGCTCGACGCGCGTGCGAGGCGGCCATTTTGAAATGCCGACGGCTATATGGTAACGCAGATTTAGGGTCGTACTCGATTCTAACGCGCACGCAATTTTTGGACCTGTTTTATCGGAAAAAAAGTGCGCGTTTTATTCAAGTAAATACGGTATTTGTGGCTTGAGGGGTGCGTTTGCCGTTTAGGTTGACTGCCGAACTTCCAGGCAGCCACACTGTAACCGGTATTTCGTGTCCCGCAACTGCACTATAAGCGATACGCGTATACATGGAGTGCTATGGGAAAAATAACGGGATTCTGAAAAAGGCCGTATTATATCTGGTCCTGCACGTTATAAGTGGTCTATACTGTAATTCATTAGTACTGCTGCAATATGCTAAGTGGGAACACAGAACAAAACTCGCTTGATTCAACATTATCCTTTTTTTTTTTCGAGATTTTCTTTGGAATGCTTAAAATCTACCCCCATTACAGCATGGTTAAACATGTCTAGAGCTCCCCGCCATAAACATCGCCATTGCATAAAATTAGTATTTGCACCAAAATTTTTAAGTTATTCGTTTTTTTTTTTTTTTTTTTCTCAGAACAATTAACTGGAATGCACTGCCTGAAAGTGCTCATATGTTATTATCCCCAGTTTAGTGTAAGTCTATCCCCCTGTTTCGCATTTCTTTATGCATTATCTTCTAATTGATGTATTTTAATTCGTTCCGCCCTCTGATCTTTTGTAACGATGTGGTGATCCATTTCTTTTTGTTTATGGGCACATGCGATCATCGCCTGATCTTGTTTGGAAACTTGTCTTCAGTTTTGTAAAGCAAAAATAAGCACTTCAGGCTTCTGCCACGGTCTGACATTGCTTTTCATAAAGTTCGACATCAGTTGTTGAAGTGCCTGCATTCTCCTTCATTTCCTGTCAGCCGAGGAGAGCAGCCGGCCCCCTTAGCAACCATTCATATTTGCATGTCAAAGTGGTCAACAAAGCCTAATATGATATGTGACTTCTGCCACACATTTTTCGATGCACCTAGGATTTTAGGGCCTCTTCTCAGTTCTTTAATGCAATTAGCATTCTTGGGGAACTTCACCCAGTTTGAAGTATGTCTGGCTGTCTGTCCGCTCCTAACCATTTTCCCGCTAACTTGGGTCACTGGGTACTCCATGATCTAATGGCTAGAGCATCAGACTGCCGTGCGGAGGGAGCCGTGTTCAAAACCAGCCGTCGGACCAACTTGGGTCAATGGACATGTAACTCTGGGTATGTGCCGCTCTTCAATTAACCTCTTTCACGCCAACTTGGGTCACTGTTGTTTGCGTCGGCAAGGAACTCGAAGAGGAAGAAGGGGACTGCCGATGCTAATGCAGTTAATTGTTATTGCCCCAGAAGTAATCTACGAGATTCTGCTCCGCTGTACTAAGTGTACATAGGCCAAACTGACCACTGCCACAAGCAGCAGCGGGAGCTCGAAGAGGAAGAAGACTCTGTCCGGCAGCGTACACGCATCATACGTGACCCATTTCGGCAGTAGCAATACAGTGTGACACTAGTACATTGTTTCAGTGCTAATCGCAGTAACGTTGACATTCATTGTGAGATGGTGTCTGCTGGAATTTTTTTCCTTTCTGCGTGATCTTATGTTGTCAAAGAATGGTTTGTCTGGCACATCTACATGCACCCTGTCAGATTTGAAGATGGTTTAAGGTTATTCCGCCTGCCATCATGTGCGAGAATAAGCTGACTACGCTTTCTGAGAAGTAACGGATGACATCTGGTGTATGGGGCACCAGTGAGTTATTTGACAACTTATCGTGCCAAAGAAACCATGTAAAGATAAAGCTGCTGTTTCACCTTCGTGCTGCTGCTTCACTATGGCTGTTTCGTGAACATGTGCTGTCATTCATCAACGGTGGACAGCTGTTTCTCTTTTGACTTTTGTGCATTTGGAGTTTTAATTTTAACTGTCAGGACATCTCTGTGGAATTCCAATTCACCTGCTTTTACCATATCTGATTTTGTCGTGCAGGAGTTTCTTTGAGAAGAACAAGATTGAGCCACTCTGCGCTGCTGACTTTGGCAAGGTGATGAAACACGTGTTTCCGTCGGTGAGACCACGCAGGCTCGGCACAAGGGGCAACTCTCGGCAAGTATTTTAACTGCATATTTTATTAACCATGTGGAAATTCTCATAGCATTGCCACTAGTGTGTCACTGTGACGCTTCTTCGCTTTTTTCCTCTATGTTGTTAGCGTTTCCCGTGTCGGTGCCAGACACGCTCAGAAAGTCGCACATCAGGCGACAGTCCCAAGTTTAGTCCACAAATGAAGACAAATTTAGCTTTAACTGCACCGTTCTCTTTTCAACTATATGTGGTACTGGTTTGGGCTAGTTAGTATCTGTAATCCATGACTGCAGGTATTCGGCACGAACTGTGACACAGCTGCACGTGAAGACACGCAAACAAACACAACTGTGTGGGTCTGTGTCTTCACTTGTAATTGTCGCCTGCCGTCATCGTTTTCTTTCCATAGTAATCCACTGCAGTTAGGCAAGTTGCAGCTTCTTATCTGAAACGTAGTATCTCACCTTGCAGGTTCCTGCAAAACTTATTTGAGCTCTTTGCTGTGATTTTTGATGGCATTGAAACTCGAACTTGTTTGCTCGCTTCTTAGCCACTTGGCTCGTAAGTGAGTGGCGGCACTGATGGCTATCATGCTCCGTCACTACACATGTTGCATTATGAAAATAGGCCTGCAACCTTACATCATGACTTCGAGCTTAAAGGGACTTTGCTGTCTAAGTGATGCTGCTTTAGCAAGCTCTGTACAAGGGTCTCCTCAGGAAAGCTTACTGGGTTCGCTCGGCTGTGTGGAGTTATTAAGCTCTTCTAGTCCTCGAAAGATCCTCTAACATTACAACGTCAACAAAATTTTGAGGAATTTGGTTTCATGAAAGCTTAACCTGGTTCGTTCATATAAAAGCCATTCGCAAAGGTTTTCGAAAATTAAATGAGGTAATGGACATGATCCGTAATTTTACTGCAACATGCATAAAAAAGCAGCTACCTTATACTCTAATTCACTCTCGCTTATGTTGTTTTCCTGTAGGGGGGACCTCTTAAAAACTAATCTGGAACTACTGGTAAGGCTCCAGTAAAGAGCCATATGGTCCACTTGTAATTTGCCATTCCTTGAACACACTACACCATACTTAGTCAAACTTAACATACTTCCCATAAAAGTTCTATTCAAGTACAGGTTTGCTGTTGAAGCTTTTCAACTTAGACTGATGAACTGCCAACACTTCGACAGCACTTACTATCTCATAGAGACTAATTATTGTCTTAGCCAAAATTAATTGTAACCCCACGTGCACGTACAAACTACAGTACTCAGACGTTAGCCTTCCAAATTTCTTCTTTATTAAACAAATTATTTAATACTTCTTGAATTAGCCTCTGATTGGTCCGCTTGTGCCTTTAAAAGAGTACTAATGGTGTGTTTGGTTGGATGTTTTACGTATGCCCTACATATGAGTGTGTGTTACGATTGTTTATGGTACATTTCAAAAAAAAATTATGCTTGTAATTGGTGTAACACTTGAAATCACTTGTATGTGAAGCTTTATTAGCACTTGTATACTTGTTTCTTCTTTTAACTATATTATACCTCGTTGTTGTGCGTTGCATCCCCCCTAAGGGAGTTCCGCATCTGTTTAAGGGTATTGCGGTCTAGTCAGGCAAACTTTTGCCATTAGTCGCATTCCCTGAGACTGCTGTATATTATCTGTACTGTACGTCTCAAAATGCTCAATAAATAAAAACAATACCAAAGGTAACTAAATCTGGTGGAAAATCTGCTTCAATTGAAACACTGATAGGCATCAGGTGGTCAAAATTAATCCGGAGCCCTCCACTATGGCGTACCTCATAATTAGAACTGGTTTTGGCACGTAAAACCCCAGAAAGAAGAAGAAGAACACGAATAGGCTTATATGAACAATTTGTATTCAATATCTCAACATTTTCTGTCTTTGCAGGTACTGTTACAGTGGGCTTCGTAAAAAGTGTGAAATGAAATCGCCTACACTGCCAGACCTGTCAGCAAGTGAAGACTCGCTGACCAAGGCAAGTAATGTTAACATCTTATTTAAAGTACAGGGTGATATAAGAATAACAGAAGTAAAGCTTCGATCATCTAGAATGTATAGACAGTAGCACAATGTAGTTTTCACAGAAATGCTCAGAAAGACATGAGATAATATTTTCTATATTTTTTAAGCACAATGTATTGCCGGAGTAACAATATTTGTCGCCAGCAGGCAGCGCTATGTGCCATTTTATGGACTACTAAAACAACTTATGTGCCACCTGTCGGTGGAAAGTTCAGCTCTTCTGGCAATAAAATTATGCTACTGTCTGTGCATTAATAATACTTGAATTTTGCCACTTCTGTTGGATCACCTTTATGTTATTTGCTTGCATTTAATTAAAATTTTAATTGATATCAAACATTGTTATTTGAAAGAACACAATCATGTTCATAATCAAATTGCTATTTGGTGCATTGCTCTAAAAGAGGTCAGTGATCCACTTTGAATGCACAGGACAATAAAGGCACGTGTACAACGTGCAGAAGCGTTGACTTCGAACCATTTACAGTAGAACAACCTTGTTGATGCGATTCTGTTAATAACGGTTTCCCGACTCCAACGTTCGCAGTCGTGAACAGAAGGATATCACCCAATACAGTTACGCTCCTTTTTTACCGTTTGATACATTCCCTGAAAAGACAATCTTTTGGCACTAGCGTTCAGTACCCGCCGTGGTCGCTCAGTGGCTATGGTGTTGGGCTGCTGAACACGAGGTTGCGGGATCGAATCCTGGCCACGGCGGCCGCATTTCTATGGGAGCGAAATGAAAAAATACCCGTGTACTTAGATTTAGGTGCACGTTAAAGAACCTCAGGTGGTCCAAATTTCCGCAGTCCCCCACTACGGCGTGCCTCATAATCGGATCATGGTTTTGGCACCTAAAACCCCATAATTTAATTTTTTTTTTTCTAGCGTTCAGTACGTTGCCAAACTACGATTGTACGATATGTTTTCCGGCCACCAGATCCCATGTAAACAAGAAAAGGCACAAGGCAGGTGCGGTCGGGAACAGTAGCCACTCACCGCAGCAGCTTCCCTGTAGCCACCGTAGCAGCTTCCCTGCAGCACTCGCCCGCCTATGTCACGTGTAAATGCCAGTGTGCATTTAGTTTCCTATTTCGGTATTGTCAAACTTCCTCGTGGGTCATCACATACCGCATTCACAGCTCTCGCTGCCAACCCTATTGCAATAAGCATTTTCACCTTCTCGTTTCACAGCGCGCATGGCGTAGTTCCATTCGAAGTGTATTGCACACATCTTTGGCAATGTATGCCGTAGAGTATTTAATTGAGAAGTTGATTAGGGAATTTTTGCTAATCAGTTGAACGTTTGTTTCAATTTCTTGTGCTAGTAATTGTCCGCCTCTTCGAATAATCCAGCTCAAGGACACAAATTATGCTATCTGCCACAGGCGATTCGTAAAAATTCACAGAACTTAAAAATGATCACCCCGCGCGTGTGTGTGTGTGTGTGTGTGTGTGTGTGTGTGTGTGTGTGTGTGTGTGTGTGTGCGCGCGTGCGTGCGTGCGTGCGTGCGTGCGTGTGTGTGTGTGTGTGTGTGTGTGTGTGTTTTAGTGCTAAGGAATGTTGTACAATGCTTGGCCTGGAGATGTTCATTTACTGACGTTAACTGATCTTTGTCTGCAACTGATATGTAATATTTCCCCAACGGCTGCAACAGCATGTATAAATAAATAAATAAATGCATAAATAAAAAAATAGTATCCTCTATTAGTATTAGTAGGCAATGCTTTAGTTCAATCCCATGGTGTGCTTTTGACGTGAGCTACCGTCACACTGATGAGTGGGCCCTTGCATCCTCTGCACAGGAGTTTCCACAGGACGGATCGGAGGAGGAGCGGGAAGAGCTGAGCCAGGCCTCATGGCTGCTGGTACGGGAGTGGGCCGAGAAGGTGCTCTCGCACAAGTTCCCCACCGTGCGCCACCTCGCACGGCACCTGGTGGACAGCACGTTTGTGGACGCCCGCTCGGTGGCCGCCGTCACCGTGCTCTCGGCCAAGGCCCTCTCCACTGACAAAGGTATGCCTGTGCGTGTGTGTGTGTGCGCGGGCAGGCGTGCGTGTGTCACCTCAGCCCTGTCTCATCTTCTATTTGTGCCAAACCCCTCTCAAAAAGACAAGAGGCTTCTTTAGAAGGGGCAAGCTCTGTCGTGGGAGGCCGACAGAGCCTTCAGAAAAGATAGCGCATCAGCTCATCTTCAGTTTAATTCTCTGTTTCATGCATACTCCTCTCATCTTCCTCCTCCTCCTCTTCAAAAGCTGCTATGTGGATCAGATGATGCTGTTTAAAACAAGCATTGCAACAACCCCACAACAGTAGTGGGGGTGTAGTGTCGACACTTTCACAATTTTTTCGTCATTCTAGCCAAATTTGGAATGCCTGTACCAAGTAGTACAGCCAAACACCTTTAAAACGAAGCACTTGTGCCTTCAGGAATCCCTGAGGAAAAGCTGAACGTACTCGCGGTTGTCAACCACAGCCCAAAGAGAAAGTGCATAGACGTTGCCTTCAAGTTTAGACTGGCGGCAATGACTTTCATTGGCGACATTGTACGGCCCCCTCGGCCAGCGACCTTGGCTCAGGCCGCACAACAAGCTGTGGTCACGTGATCTTCCGCGGATGCCAGGCCAACGGCGAACTAGTCTGTTTTGATGCGCACCATCTTTCCACACACATGAATGAGCGTGCATGGCTGAGCGCACATACGCTGCTCGCGGGACCTTGTATTGGAGATTGTGTGCGCGGGTGGTGCGAGCTGAGAAAGCTGGCGGCTTCATTGCGTGGCGTGATTTGCCGAGTTTTGAATATGCAGCATGGTTCAATTGTTGAAGCGACGGACAGCGCGGAACATTCGCTTTGGGACGAGCGTGCACGCTTACCACTCCCAGCGCTCCTTATTATGGCAGCCTTATGACTGCAAGTGCTCTCAGTCATCCAGTTAGCTATGTTTATGTGTCTTTAAGCGCGTTACACCACACGTCAGTTAGTACATGGATGTTTACTGCAATTTACAGTGCCCCCAAAACTACAAACCTTACTTTGTTTAATAGTCAAATACTTTGCTATCTCTATCAGTGCCTTTTGGGCAAAACTGCGACATTTTTTAGTGACTTTGGAACATACTTTTCTCTAGTTTTTTTTTTCCTACTGTGTAGACATTTTATTGAAACAAACGATAAGCAGTGATCCATAAGATTAGCAGACTGGGTGTCAAAGGAAGGTAAATGCAGACATGACGCAGTTGGGGATTGGGTGATCTGATGAGGTTAGGAAGTTTGTGGACACACTGTGGAATCACCTGACAGAGAGGTCACTAGAGATTGTAAGGGGAGGCCTTTTTCTTGGAGTGGACATGAAATCATGGTGACCAGTCTTCTCCATCGCTCCTAGTTAAGAGTACTGAAAAACAGTGGAGGTGGCGGCACTTGACAGTTATTGCGGTAAAATGCAGACAGCGTATAAGAAAACAACAATGGAAGGAAACAAAATTGCACTGGCATGCATCTAGGTTTATTGGTGATAGGCAGGCCACATATGCCAGGTTATGTATTTTAACGGAAACAGACTTGTTAAAGGCTCCTATGCTAGATAGTGTAATTCTGTCAAATCAGCTGGATTACTTAAAAGGGCGGATATTACTTGCAAGACAAATTGCCGAGGGATGTCAGCTAATTTTAAAACATTTGCTGTTGAGATTTGTAAGCAATCACTTTTGAGCACATGTCCTAATTGCAGAATTGAAGACAAGACATTCATTTAGCAGAAATCACATGCTTAGCACGAGTTTCGAGAAATTCGTCCTTAATATCTGTGGTGAAATGCACTAATATTCTAGATAACACTTATCAGCACTCCATTTTCCACAGGGCTGATATTACTATGTGTCAATACCTGTTTCTAATTTTAGATATGTCAGTACAATATAGACCACTTATAATGTAACCACTTATAGTGCAGGACCGGATATACAATACGGTCTTTTCAGACTCCCAGTCTTTTCAGACTCCCGTTAATTTTCCCATAGTACTCTATGTATACGCGTATCGCTTATAGTGCAGTTGCGGGACACGAAATATCGGTTACAGTGAAGCTGCCTGGAAATTTGGCAGTCAACCTAGATGGCAAACGCTCCCCTCAAGCCACAAATACCATATTTACTCGAATCTAACGCGCACTTTTTTCCGATAAAACAGGTCCAAAACTTGTGTACGCGTTAAAATCGAGTACGACCTTAAATCTGCGTTACCATATAGCCGTCGGCATTTCAATATGGCCGCCTCGCATGCGCGTCAAGCTATAGCTACTCTTGAGCCTAGCTACCGTAGCTCCCTCCATGTGCTGCAGTACACGTGCTTAGGCAATAGTGTACCGTCTGTCTTCACGTTCTCTGCGTCTGCTCTATCGGCATGAAGTACCGAGTTCATCATGATGTCGCATTTAAAAGGAAAGTGATCATGTGTCAGGTGTTCGGGACTGGCGCAAACAGAAGGAGAGGATTTTCGCCAGCAAATCAATGCGGCACGGTTTCAGTGGACCGAAGCAGGACGTAATAGGCGACGATCCACTTCGGCGATACAATCGCCTTGGTCCTATCTTGAAAGCAATCTGCGACGGGGAAAGTCCGCCTCGTGCCGTGTTATTGCTGCTTGTAGGTCGCGTTGAAGCGAGAGGCATGATAGCACAAAGGTCAATTCACTCGCCACGCTTCGTTACTCGAGCGTTTTGATAGTTCGTCTCCGCGGTCAACAAGCGAGATGTGCTCATGTTTGCTTGTGCGCGCGTGACACCGTGCTGGTTAACTTATTTAGTAAGCAAATACGGAACCTAGAGCACGGTGACAGCGACAGCAGAAATGCACCTGTAGTGTCCATTATCGCAATAAAATACTTTTTTTGGTTATAGTGCGGTACCGCTTATAGTGTGGTACCGCTTATAGTGTGGTACCGATTATATAGTGTGGTACTGATTATAGTGTGGTACCGCTTATATTCGCGAGTCCGGTGACTTACGTTATATGCTGTCTACACTGTACTATGCCTCATAGAACGCATTCAAAAACATCAATTTCACTAGTTTATGGTATGCGCTCTCTGCGTGGCTCTTTTTTCCACGAACAAAGGAAAGCCTGCAAAATATAAACCTGACATCCCGCTTCTACGGCACAGTAGCACTGCTCTCAGCCATGCGGTGGACGAATTAACTCTGCCATGTAATGGACCATTTCGTTCATAAATATGACCAGTCAAATTTCTTCGAGATAGCTGCCACATGCATGATTGTGTTCTCGTTGGCCTTACGTGGCAAATTCCGCACTTCTCCGTTTCCTCACATTAGAGCCGTATGCTCGTGGTGTCCGTGACAGCCGAGCTCGCACCAGCTGCGCTCTACTGCGCATGCGCCGTGACGTCATCCCAGCATGTCGTCTGCTGTGTGCCATCCGTACACTGTGCATAGCTTTCGCCCCACTTCCCCTACGAGTGCTCGGACTGCAAGTGCTTCGCGAGGCGTTCCCCGATGCGATGGACCACGAGGAAATGCTTATACACTTTGCATAACTTAGCATCACTTCGTATAGCCAGGACCAGCTAGAAACCTTTCAGCTACGCTGTGTCTTTAGCCTTGCACCACTAGTGCAAGCTACCCCGATTTTTTTTGTATATGGGGAAAAAGAGTCACGCAAGAGATAGCACAGAAATTTGTTTTGAAATGGGTTCTAAAACATAGTGTTGGCTTACCTGTTATAAAGGGATTAAATAAAAAGTTTGTAAATCATTATTTAAAAAATAATTATGAACAATACAAAGAATATTGGATGTTTATTCAGGTTTCTGCTAGCCTAGCAACCTACAGTTGCCTTCATTCGCATAGAAGGCATTGCTGTCTTATTTTTTTTCTTTCTTTCTCTTTTTAAAATTCGTTTTTTAAACCTGACACATTATAGCTGTGACACCCTGTTACTCACTAAGGTAAAGCCAAACACCAGAAAACTAATACTTGAGCATGTCTAGATACTGAAAAATAAAATTTTATATTTAAATGTGCTGCTGTACCCCTACCCCTCTTTTTCTTTTTTTTTTTCATCGTGGTTTGCCCTTACTAGACTCCTCTTGTCCACCAAAATGTGCATTTGCATTACGAGCATTTGATTTATACTTTGTACTTTGACATTAGAGGGCATAAGAGTTGGTAAAGCCAGTTTGTGTCTTCCAAGTCGTGGAGGAGCGAGCAGTGTGACGGTGTTATAGCTGCTTTTCGACTTGCAGGAAGCCAAGCCAGCAGCACGCCTCGAGCCCCCGGCAAACGGCGAGAGGCGCAGCAGCAGTTGCAGCGCAAGCTCCAAGAGAAGAAGAGGCTGGGCGACCAGAAGCGTAAGCTCACCGAGCAGCGCTCCCACTCAGCCCAGTCTTCACAGTGCAGCACGCCGACCGAAGGCCGTTCCTCCCAGCAGAGACGAGTGCTGGCCGCCACACCACAGGGCAAACGGGACCAGGCCTCACCGTCCCTGGTCTCCTCCGACGGAGACGTGGCACGGAGGCTGAAGGAAGAGCCCGCAGAACTCAAGTTGCAAACCTCTGCCACGCCGGGGAACAACATCATATTTGTCCCCACCGTGCAGAGCCTGCAGCTTGGCTCTCAGGACACTACGGGCACCAGCGCCATGGTCGCCACGGCCCCGGGTTGCAAGTACAAGAAGATCCAGCCTAAGCCAACCACGTGCCGGAGTACGGCGGTGGTCGTGCATTTCAGCCGAGAAGGCGGCCTCACTACGCCCACGGCTGAGGTGGTTCCCTCGTCGCAGTCGCCTGTTGTCGTCTGTGCGGACCCGGTCGCTGAGGCCGCCGGAACGTCATGCGGCAACAAGCTCAGCAGCATAGCCTCGCAGACAGTGCTCCAGGTGCCCAGGGATCGAGTGAACAGCAGCTCAGACTGGGATGCCAAAGCCAGCACCGAGGTGTCGGCAGGAACCATGAAGAGGCACTCGGAGGACGGAGAGGCTCTGCTCTGCAAGAGACGGCACACCGATGATGGCACTAGGACGCCCAAGTTGGAATCAGCCAGCCTGGACCTTCTGTTGCCTAACCAAGGATCCATCAAGGAGGAAATGTGCGTGGGCCACCTGGAGAAAGAGGCACTGAACGAGTATTATGGCAACACCTCGTATGACACCTCGGTTCTGGAGAGGTTTGCCTCCAAGGATGAACTCTCACAAGGGACAGTGACTAACGAAGTTACGGCACAGACAATGAGCGAGGTGACCAAGGCTCATTGCGCAGAGCACAAAACTGCCCAGCTTTCTCAGTTGCGAATGCTGCTGGAGAGGAACCTCCCTAGCTCGTACCAGCGGAAAGACGTCACTAAACTGCTAAACACTGGTAAGCAGAGCGCAGGCTTAGAGTGTAGTATAGACCCCACGCTTCTCTTGGGACAGTTCGATAACCTGAAGAATGGAACAACGCTCAAGCAGGTCACTGTGCCTCAAAACAGTGCATCCTCGTCGACAGTTCACTGGAAAACAAGTGCCTGGACAAACTTACTCTCCAAAAGCGCCGGACTGCAGCAACAGGACGACCTTAGTGCCATTTCACTTGACGGACTCGTGAAATTGAAAGACCCTGTTGCAGACGCGGGACACCATGTGTGTGATCCGAGCATCCAGGCGTCGTTGGACCAAGTTCTGATCGGGGCCGGCCATGTGTCCATTGCGCCTGTTCCTTGCAGCCCCAGCAGCCGGGGGCGCTTCTTCACACCCATCTCGCCTCAGACGACTCCCCACCCCGACAGCCTCCTGCCTTCCCTCTCTTCTCCCGTGATGGCCACTAGCACAGACATGGTATCGGTGGCGGTGGGTACATCCTCACAGCCACCAAGCGCCACAAGCAGCCCATTTGTTTCACCGAGAGGCACGCCTGTTCCATGGACGAGGTCGCGGCACAGTTCCGGCCAGAGCGGCTACAGTGGCACACCTCGACAGACGCCCTTCCAGGCAGTGGACTCTGGTGTTTCGTCAGTGTCTGGCTCTCCTTTCGTTTCGCCACAGAGCACCCCGGTGACGGCCGGTCGCGTGCGTCACAACACCAGCTACAACCCTGGCAAGGCAGTCACGTTCACCAACGGCTACAACACGGTGCTCCCTGGGCGTGCTCGCCACAGCTCGGGCCCAGGCGGCCCATCCTCCCAGCTCGTGTCGCCACGCAGTGCTCCACTCTCCCCCATGGTGGGAGAGAGTGCCACGCAGACCTCGGGCTTCTCATTTCCGGCTGTCGGCGAGACGCCCACGTTGCTGCGTTCGCGCCACAACTCTGCATCAAGCGTGCCACCGCCTTCTCCTCAGTCGGCCCCTCTGTCGCCACTGGTGTCGTGCCCGCCTCCAGCTCCCTCGCTCAATGACTGCAGCAGCCTGGTGCCCAGTGACACCGACTCTGGCATGGGCCAACCGCCATCGAGCCCCAGCTGGATGGTCAGCCTCAAGGAAAGCATCACCACCGCCCCTCTAATTTGGCCGCCGACCTCATCATCTGCACGGCAGCGCCATGCCTCGGGACCCGTCCTGCCCCAGAGACTGAGCATGACCAGCAGTGACCCCCTGGCACACGAGATACAGGAGTACTTCAAGAACGCCACGCTGGCCAGTGGTGCACCTTCGGCCAATCGCAGCCGCTCGGTGCCCGTGCACCAGATGTTGCTACTCCAGGAGGAGATGGAGCCTCACGGTTCGAGCGGCGCGGTCGACAGCTTCTCCAAGTCCTATCCGGCTACGCCCAGCATGAGTCAGTGCTTCAACTTTCCCCAGCAGTCAGCCGCAGCTGCCGACCCGTTGACCTACACCGGCACCGAGACATTGGCCCAGCAGGACGACGTCTTCTTAGCATCGGATTGGAACAGCACCCTGGAGAACGAGCCAGCCATGAAGTTTGAGGACAATGATGACTTTGATGCCGAGCTGCAGTCTACCCTAGAAGACCTCAAGGACTGTGATGAGTTCTCGAAGTTTGCTAAGGAGTTGGACTTCACTGCTGAGAACGAGGATGATGAGATGACCTGAGTGGGCAGTGAGGTACCTTCTTTTTAAGAACTGAGCTTCCCACAGGGTGGTTGATGCTGCTGGCAGCCACTGCTCATCTTTTTTGCTAAGTATTCTTGTGCACCAGAGGTTGACAGGGGTGTGACCTTTTTGTTGGCCGTGACCATAGAGTTTCTCAATACGATACTAGCTAGGCCAGGATGAACTTTTATTCAAATGTTAATCATGCTTTTCAAGAAGGCCCCTTTGCAGCCTTCTACTGTCATGTGGATGGCAATTGTTTACGAAACTTGGCTCAACCTGGTGGATTTCCACAGAGCTTATTTAAACACTACCTAGAGGGAAATCTGGCATCGCTGTCTATGCGAGTTTCTGAAAGGGCACTGTGAAACCAAGGGAATGCCGGCATAGGAAAGGTATGGCTTGTCTTGAACTTGGCTGCTCTAACAAAGCCTGCTTGAATTCTTGCTTCTCTCTTCTACATGGTGCAATAATGTTTTCTCAGATACAATTAAAAAAAGGAAGATAGAAGCATGTGTTATTGAAACTGGCACACATTGAGTGCTGCCTTCTCGTCTTTCCTTAAAATTAATTAATTTGCCAGTGGTAGTGCTCACATTGAATATAACTGTAAATGTAGGTGTGAGTGCCCATGCTTTAGTGACAGTTGTATTAATGGTAGCACAAAAATAGCATCTTTATGTGGCTTTAGTAAAGACTGAACAAATTATTGTAACAGGGGCCACATATGCTGCTCAGACGCATCTTCAAGGTGTCTTGGCTTTCTGCAAAAGACGTTAATTCGAAGGCCGCGCTTCCATTCATTCTCATGGACACAGCATCACTGCAGTGCCACTTTTCCCTCTGAGGTAACCAAGAAACTCTATGGCTGCGACCTTCGTAGCTTGTGGACCGAGCTGTGGCAGGTGTCCATGGGGTCCTAACTGTGGCCTGATGGTTAAAGGGACAGTGAAGGCAGAATCAAGCTAAAGGGTTAGATTAGCTCTCTAGAAACCTTACAACATTCGTTTCACGCCAAGAAGTGACTTAGTTGCAGGAAAGATCAAGAAAGAAAGGGCCACAGACCTCTTCTGCTATTTAAATCATTTGCAACTAATATAAAGTCCATTAGGTAGCTGCACCAGCAGTCTTGGAGGTAATGCCACTACTGCCTACTCCTAGTTGGGAGCTCGCAGATAAGGAGGCTCCGCAGTCCCGTAAAAAGACGCTTAAGCTTCGCCTTTAAGATTGGAACGCGATAGCGTTATCGGGCTCCATTCGCATCACATTTTTCTTTGAGTGGGCTTCACTGCAACACACAACGTGGGAAAGCCAACTTACAAAGACCAAGTTACACTGATCCCCTTAAAGTTGGCTTCACTTAAACACAAATGCATTGCTGGGAAGACATTTTTACGGGAGCAATTTAAGCCGTCTTATATCAAAATGTGAAGGCCCTATGACCTTTCTTTATTCTTTTATTAATTTTTACTGTTGCCTCGAGGTGCGCAGCGTGTCCAAAATTTAGAAAGGCTCGGTTTTCAACATTCCCCTCAATGTTGCCTAGAACCAAAGTACAGCGAAACACCATCAGAATTGGAGGGCGCTTAAGCTTCGCCTTTAAGAGTGAAACGCAATAGCATTCAATGATTCCTGGCTACTTATCAGGCTTTTTTCTCGTATATTCAAATTACAATCCGACGCTATCACGCCTGCAGGTTGTGGTTAAGTCGTACTTTATGATTTTTGTGACGGATCTTACTTTGAGAAATTTAATTTTTGTTCACTAACGCCTTGCGCCACGTGGAGGGCCCGTGTGGTCGGGGTGGTTCGGGATGAAGAGGTTCGGCAGGATTATTTCCGCCAGACGCCAATGCTTAACGCTGAAGCTGACGCCGGATTTTCTGCTACACGGGGCCCTTAACGCTATCGCGTTAAAACACTTTCGCATATACAGTTAAACCTGGATATAACGAATTTGCAAATTCCCGAAAAACTTCGTTATAAAGAGGATTTCGTTATATGCAGGTTCGGCATGAAAATTCGGAAAAGAAACGCTTACCGTATTTATTCGATTCTAACGCGCCCTCGATTGTAACGCGCACTCGTTTTTCGTTTTCCAAGCACTCGTCCTTGGAATTTCACACCAGGTACTGGATGCGTGGACGCGTGTCATTTCGCACAAGCGCGAGGCGTCGGAAACGAAGAGCAAGCGACATGATGGCGTCATAGTGTCGTATAGTGTCAGGTTAATAAAGTGTAGCGCAGAGACTTGCGTAGTAACCAGAGAGTGGCGCTGCCAGCGCGCTGAAAAAAAAAAACTTTTTTTTTTCCGGCAACATCAACCAGAAAAGGAGAGTGCCGGCTTGGCAGGCTAGGCCAGCTGCAGCAAGCGGCGGGATCAGGTTTAAATGAAGGGAGGGGGAAAGATCACGCCCACGGCGGCAAGATCGCCGGGTCGAGGGATGCAGGCCCGCCTCACAGTCGCCGTGAATTCGAGCGCGCCAAGCGCTACGCCGCCGCTTCGCATTCCGTCGCAGCGGAGAAGGTGCTTCTGGTTGCTGCTCGCGCAAAAATGACAAAATTTGGGGCGAAATCTCTAGGTTGTCGGTGGGGAAAATTCCTTATTTCGAGAGGGTCTCCCGCTGCCACTTCATTACGTAGAGGTCTCAAATACATGTGCTTTTAGGAGTAACGGCGGAGAATAGAAAAACTTCGTTATATCCAGGAATTCATTATAAGGAGGTTCCTTATAAGCAGGTTTAACTGTAAATGCCAGTCCGAGCAATTCATACAACTGTATAAGGGAGTTCTGACACCCTTCAGTAGTCCTATTAGGGTCTGTTTTGACACTGCCCAAAGTCTACCTAAGCTTTTTCAAATGCTTCATTATATACAAACGTACTTCTATACTCCCGGTTATATCAAACGTATGTTCCTGCATGCTTCACTGACTCTACCCACCTCGGCATCTAGCCACGCATTGCTGGCTGTTCATAGCTCATCACCGACGACGGCATCACCGCCAAAGCCCCGCTCCGTTGTGGGTGGAATAAAAAAATGCTGGTGTGCTTAAGTTCAGGTGCACGTTAAAGAACCCAGTTAGTCAAAATTAATCTGGAATCTCGTACTAGGATGTCCTTCACAGTCCTAGCGTTACTTTGAGACGTTAAACGCAGCAATTTGATTTTTGAGGCGATCATTTCCACTCCTGTTCTATGTCGATGCCAGTTTCCTGCTTATGAAAGTTCAACTGTCTGTATAAAAAACGCTCTTCTGGCACCTTGGGGCCTCATCTGTCGCCAACCTGTGAGAGATCAGCAACAGATTAGTGATTTCGCGACTTTGGCTTTAATTTTGAGCTTCACTTAAAACTGGCCTTTAGTGTCCCTTTACAACACGGAATAGCAATGAATGAAACGAAGCTTCATCGGCGCCTGCCACCTCGGTAATTGAGTCGCAGTGAGAATGATCGAGGAAACGAATTTTCGGTTTTACGGTCACTTACGACGAAAACAAAACTTGTGGCTGCCAGTGGCAGGTGCTCTAACCTGCGGGTCTCTCAGCTCAATCGTTTCCCTGTTGTTTTAATTACTCTGATTTTTTTTTCTCTCTTTCGCACTTGCGAAGCACTGTTGTTTTATCGCAGTTGTGTTATATTGTGGCGGAAGGCAAAGCAGACGGAAGTGTTTGCAGAAGGCTCCTGTTGAGTAGGCAGAAAACGTCACCTGTTTGTAATATATATATATTGTACGTGTGTATCTTCATTTTTTGAGGGCGCACAGATTTTAAAAGAGCGTAGCTTTTGACCTCTTTCTTTTTATATCTTCTCTTTTACGAATCTGATATGTTAGTGTTTGTACTTTTGACCCTGGTACTATAGTAATCCCACCTTTGACGTTTGTTTCTGTTCAGAGCTCCCTCACCTTATTGTAAAGTGTTCTCTTTGTTCACTAGCATGAGTGACCAAGTTGATGTTTGGCGTGTCGTTTCAGAGGTGTAAAAAACTCTCTAGTAGTCTGTAGAAGGTTGGTCACGATGGGACGAGTGGTGCGTTGGTTTTGACAATGCGAGGAGCAGAAGTGAAATCCCCTGCTACGTGCTTAGCACGTGCATGGGATGTCGTAGCAGAATGTTTTACGCATTAGCGGAAATGGTTCTTATGGCATTAGGATGTGCTCCATGTCACCCAAAACAATCGGTAGTTTGAATTGATGAGGTTTACTTACACCTTCCCTAGTGATAACCTGTAAGTGGGGTACTGAAAACGAGCGTAAGAAGAAATATTAGTAGCCATGAAAAGTGTTTGTGGATCACTTGTGCCAGTGGAACAAGATTTGTGGGGTATTGTGCTGACTTTTGCCTAGAGAATAATAGTCAGGTTTTACTGGCTGGCTTTCGCATCCAAGAACCTTGTCCAAGTCAGAAGAACCGTCATATGTGAGGTTTCATTAGGTGCGAGCCTTTTGTTCAATTCCCACTAAAGTGGGTGAAAGATTTGACAGAAAAGTTATGGTAGTATATAAAAGTTTTAGATGCATCTGTCAGCTACATTTTGTGCATGATCATCACCACAGTAGTTCACTGCAAGTGAACCAGGTTTTTCATAGTCCCAGGGACATGTTGGAATACATTAGAGTTAGTCATTCAGTCATAGGATTTTGGGAAATGCTAACAAGTCAATTTTATCGGACGATTTTAGCCTTTATGTTGTTTTCACTTGGCCCATTTAGTCACCAAGCACAAGATTGCAGGCACGTTCATCTCTTGGCTGCAGCGAGTGCATTCTGATGGGGCGAAATGCAGAAGGTCTGCCTGTGTACTTATATTTAGGTGCATGTTAAAGAGTCCCAGGTGATTGCAATTAATCCATAGCCCCCCCACTACAGCGTTTCTCGCTACAACATACCTCGAGTATTTTGCTAGAATTATGGCATGGGAGTCAACATTTGTGGATGCGCCGAAGTTTACCGAAAAAGTTCAGTTGGGTTAATCTGTTACGGTGCTGTATGCTCTTGACGATGCCAAGAATGCAAGAAATGTGCCAAAACTAAATTTTTGATAGAATAATTTGGCACCTTAAATGGATGTTTTTAGAGGGCGAAAAGCAACTTCAGGTGCACAGCTTGCAGCTAAACTCTGAATTTAGTATAGGCGTGCGAATATTTGAAACTTTTGAATAACGAATCAAATAGTATCCGATTCGATTCAGTCTTCAAATCGAATAGTCACTATTCGTAAATGGAAATATTTTTTTCGAATACTTTTTTGAATATTTCAGAACGCAACTGCGCCTACATAAAACCAAAATTGGAGCAAAAGTATGGTAAATTATCACCCCGTGGACATAGTATAGATATAAAACATGAGAACTTGCGTAGTAGAGTGGGCTGCAACAATTAGGTAGCCATACTATGCAGGATGTACAGCGATCGTCCGCACTACTTGAAGAGCCCTGTGCATGCGAAGGAACTACTTGTTTGCTTCTAATGTTCCATTTGTGCTTTTCATTAGCAACGCTTCATAATGTAATGCGTAATGACAGAAACTTGCTAACCTTAAGAATACTGGGATGAGAACATCGTTTAAATTAATTGTGATGATGGCTCTTCATTATTCAAAATCTATTCGATATTCGATTTGATTTGATTAGCTTCTGGTACTATTTGATTCGTATTCGATTCGGTCTCAAAAACCACTATTCACACACCCCTAGAATTCAGTGTCAAAAGTAATTCTATCCATATAAATCTTGTTCCCTTGGCACAAGTGTAATGTTGTGGTGATACAGTTGGCACTTCTGTAAATTTCTCTGGGGAGGTGGAGAAAGGATATCTTCTGCATCTTTTAAGGGTTCTTTTTTTTTTTTTTTCAGTAGTTGAAATTACCTTGGAACGTAGTGCAAGCTTTATTATGAGCAGACTTTCATACCTTCTAGATGACAAAGTTGGCATGCAGTGTTTGGCCAAAAAACTAGACAAAAAGGTTATTTTCATGCCATTAGAAATGTTAACCACTTTTGTAGTTTGGAAAAGTGTGCGAGTGTGCAGAAGCGGGGGGCAATGTGTCTCTGCCAGTGCCGTTGATGAGCTTCATAATATAAGACGAGGCTGTATTTTGGGAGGCATCAGACAATGAGGTAAACTTATGCACATGCTTCTCTCTATGGAAAGCACAAGTTATTTTATTATGCACTACACTTAACATGGTAATAGGGAAGTCGAGTTTTCCGACCCGAGTTTATCCATTTGCTGAAATACTGACTGTATAATTTGTGTCAAACTTTATTAGTGCTTTGTGTTATATGGAGTGAACGCCACTTCGTCATGGGGTGACGCAGCACTACCTGGCTGGCTAATTAGTTGCTCATAAGGTACAGGTGCGAAGCACTCGGGACCAAGGCAAAGTAGTGGACGAAAATGTTAATTTGGGCAAATTGCTAGCGCTCTATTATTTCAAAGCAGCAATGAGAAAAAGAAAAACAATAGACAGAACAAGAAAAGATGCAAAGTCACAATATAAGTAGACACCACAAAACTCTCCAACTTTTCATTTATTAACAAAGAAAATATGCTTGCATTATATGTTTCATAAGTTAGGGAAACAGGTATAGATGTTTTTTTTTTTTTATTAGTACTCAAATTTTGCTCATTAATGGTGAATTTTGTCTAGTGTTATGTTCAGGTGCAGTGATTGCCTGTTTCGCGCTCAAGAAGCCAGAATTACGCATCTGCAGCAATGTTGGAAGAAAAGGGGCAGATTTTCATGGCTTAGTGCCGTATGTCACTGTTCGGAGATACTTATGCTGTGTTTTGTTTGCCATAACAGTGACAAAGGGCACCAGCGATTTTTTTTTTCTTTTTTTTTTTTTCTCTTCACTAAGATGATTACATCTTCAATCCCACATTGTGGGCGCGGGTTCTATCCTAGCCGCAGGGGCTGCATTTTGATGGGAGCAAAATGCAAAAATTCTCATGTACTGATGTTTAGAATGCACGTTAAAGGTCCCCTGGTGGTCAAAATAATTCTGGAGTGCCCTGCTGCGGTGTGCCTTATGATCATATTGGGAAAACACGGGGAATGTGGGAGATGGAAACCTTGAAGAAGACAAGTCCACTTGTTCCACTTGTTGAAACGTTGGCTCCTGCTCTCACCTTGTTCTAGTGTTGCTCATCGTTATGATCATATTGTAGTTTTGGCACGTAAAACCCCAGAATTTTTAGTTCCACATTGTGAATGGCTCATACTTGTAATTTATCCCAAACGAAACAGGCAAATGTGGGTGGCATTTAGACATTGCATTAAGTAGTCCATTAAATGCCACCTCTGTCCAAAATTTGAGAACGAATGAGCTCGTAATTATGTGACAGTCATCATACATAAATACTCTTAACAAGAATATTATGATAGTGCAGGTAAAAAAGAAACATGGAAAAAAGAGCAATATAAAGATCACTTGATCAAGTCCCATTCAGCTATTGTACCGCAAGGAATCGATGTGCCTTGGTCATCTGCTTCCCGAGTGTGTTGCATCTGTACCTAACCGTACAACAAAACTGGTGCTTTCAACTAAGCCTACAAGGCATGTGCACAAGACATTGTTTTGTTTCACACGCCTTGCACACGCGTTGGGTGGCCTGTTTAGCAAATGTGCTAAAGTTTATTGGTCTCAATCGGTAGCATTTTACAGGTGTACCTGATCATACGATGCTTGGCTAGTTCATTTGTATTGCACTGATGATCGATTAATGAGCGTGTGAATGAAGATTATGACACAGGCAGAGAAAATGGCTGCGGTGGTTCATTCGCTATGGCATTATGCGCTGAAGTCACAGGTTTGATTGCCAGCCTTGGCGGCCACGTTCTGCTTGTGGTGGAAGGCAACAATGCTCATGCACCATGCTTTGAGTACATGTTGTACATGTTCAAAGGCCAACTGCAATGTAATTTCACTGGCTAAATTGGTAATAAACGAGTAGTACATACATAAGCTATTAAAAGCAATCTAGGCAAAGATATAGAGCTAGTAATTTCCAAGTTACCTTATAAGCAGCCTTTTAATTGTGCCTAAGCAGACGACGCATGCACCTGGTAGTTAATGGCTATGATGCAAGTTTCAGCGTGTTGCCTTGGAGATTTTTCAGTGGGCAGCCGCAGGCAGCGCCTAATCTGTGAGTTCATGCCGAAGAGTCGTGTGATCTGAGTCGTGCGTGACTTCAGACAAGCTGGTAATGGCAGCCTTCCTTCACCCCCCCCCCCAAAATCAAGAACACCAACTTGTGTGATTTTGTGAGCATTTCGCGGGTGCATCCACTCATCATTTTTCAAATGTAAAATGTCACTTTGAGGCTGTTCTTTATCTACACTATCTGAATTTAGGCCTTTTATGAGGCAAAAAACTTTGTTGCAGTTGGTCTTTAAGAACCTTGTGTGTTTAATATTAGTCGAGAATTCTGCACCCAAGCTTCTCTCAAGGACCTGTGTCAATTTGGGTTGTTAAACTTCAGCAGCCAACATGGGTTAAAACAAGCGAACAGGAGAAGTTTCTGCCTGTGTCCTCGCGTTCTTTCACGCACCTTAATGATCAGTTCAAATGTACCCGCGCCTCTGTCCGTGTGGCAAAGTTCTCTGGTTTTGTTGAATATTGTCATTGAAAAGAGCACAGTCCCAAACCTGCAGCTGTGCTACACGTTTGGCTGAATTTTAATGTTTATGCTAGCAGTTCTCAAAAGTATTAGGATAGTACAAACTGTGGGGAAGAGAAAAAAAAGTGGGTCAGGGGGGATCTGGCTTTGTTAACACTACAAGCTGTGAAAAAACGTCAGAGAAAGGGTGTTTACCATATCGAACAATTCAAGTGAACTTGTGGACCCCACACACTTGCAGAAAATTGCAATTTCACTACTTGCACTGTCCTAAAGAGGTTGTAAAAACTAGCTTTCAGAGCACTTTGGACATGGCGGCCAGAACATTTGCCCACAGCTAGCCATACCTGCACATGAGCATGCACATTTTCTTGATTCTAAAAAAATGTGGCCTAGGAGCAATCTCGCATGATTTTGTAGTTGCTGTTGTAGCAGGTTCCGTCAGTTTGTCGTGTTTGTGTGAGCGTCCGGTTGGCAATTCAGTCTTCTTCAGGCTGACAGGTTTCTTGGGTAAAATGCAGTGTTGCCATTTTTGGGGGGGGAGGGGGATTCTGCTAAAACAACTTTCCGAGAACTGCTATACGTCTTGCAAATTTGCTTAAGATCCACTAAGGAGACTTCCAAGAAGTAAGGACAATAATAAGCAGACATTTTGGTAGCGCACCTGTCGGTTACTGATGGTAATGTGGCGAAAGGTACATCTGAGAAGGATGAATTCTTAAGGTACCACGTCAGTTTTGTGTCACCACAAAGTGCACAGGAAGTTATATGAACAGACATGTTGTAACGTCTACGCTGTCAACGAATGGGCGCTGCATAGATCAGTGTTGCGAGTGGATTCCTGTGAAAACACAGAATTAGTTAAATGTGTTGCGAAACCACAAGGAAAATTCCAGTCAGTGTCTACTAAAAAAGAATCCACTGAAAGTAAATTTTGCCCCCAACCAAGCCTGAAATCCACTAGATAGTATAGCGCAAAATCTGCTAAATATGGCAGCACTCGCAAATCTTGCTGGAAGAATAGTGTGACAACTTGAGGATGCAGTGGTAGATGCACCACTGTCCAACTTGGAGAATTGGTATAGCTGCACCGGCCAATTACATTTGTTAGTTTCCATGGCAACTTGTTTCATTTCAATGTCGGCTTTCCTTGGGAACTATTTCTTGGAGCGCGGTGACACACAGAGCGGGTGCAGTGCAGTTTTATAGGTGGAGCTTGTGCTGAATTCTTATATTGTCACAGGCTCCTTTTGCTAGATCTTTTTTTTTATTATTATTATTATCCACCGTTCACAACGGGCCTATCTGGTCATAATGTGGGCAAAGCACTGCTCCTGCGGTGCGAAGAAAATCAACCACAAAGGAACATTTCATCACGCAGCCAGCATTCGCTAGCCAACTTTTCATGAAGAGATCATCCCCTTTGCCTTTTCTCTCTCAAAAAATCAGCCCAACACGTGACCCTGCTTAGCGAACTTGGCACAGGTGTCTTGGTTCTCGGCGCACACATTCGGGTCCTTCGCCTGCCGTTCTGTGCACGTTTTATCTCTATATGCTTGTCGAACTTCAGTCGTTTATTGCAATGTATACATTTAGCATCTTAGTTGTAACATGCGATTGCGGCAGCCACACATAGCTTTCGTACCTATTGGCAGAGCGTGCACTGAGCGTGGATATAACGGGACGATAGGAAGGCACTAAAGCTTACCACGACATGATCACATGTTGGGTTGACTCTCTTAATTTCAATTGTGCTGCGCAATGCTCACTTCTGATCCTTTCCTCCCTTCATGACCGCCCCGACCGCTGACCAAACATGAAAAGGAATAACATTTATAGAAACGTTACACTATCCCGGCTCCAAGAAACTTTTCCTGTGGTCTGACAACTTGAAGTGCATTGATTGATTTGGCTGGCTGCCATATGGTTGGAAACATTTCCTCTACATTTGGTGTCGCGTGGTGCTGAAGGGATGAGGTGCGAGAGTTCTATGATGACCATTGTATGATTTTTAAGGAGACGAGGCAAGAAAAGAGTTACGGCATTTAAGCTGGCATGTGTGGTTCTTGTCGTCAATTTGGCGTCTTTTACTCCTTGCTACACCTGCTTTACGAAGTCTCTCTCTGCTTTTTATTTTCTTCTTTCATCTGTTTGGTGTTCCCAGCCCTTGTACATTTTTCTTTTTACTTTTTTCTGTGGAGATGATTGTCGCATGGCATTTTAGTTAGCAGTCGTCGAACCGGTTCAAGTCAGCAGTCAATGGATTGTGCTGGACAAGGGGCGTTTGCACAACGTTTTTATATAGTGCCTGCAATAATTTTGTATATGTAAATGCTAGGCTGATATGTATGTAAGAAAAAACTTCTTTTCGTTTTTCTTTTTTGCAATTGTAGTACAGCTTTTAATAGTGTGGTATTAACGATGTTTCATTGTTTTGTTTTTTCTTCAAGTACCGCAAAGTGTTGTTTCTCGTCGACATTGCCACTATTGCAGTGTTAACGAGCAGCAATGCACATAAAAATGTTGATATTGTTCGCACTTTTTTTTTTTATTCTTACACGCTTTTTGCACAGTGAGTGATTTGTGTATACTATCGTTGGCAAGATGATACGCAGTTTCTTGTGAAATAAAAAGAGAAAATGAAGGGGGTGGCGAAATCGACAGCTGTACCATCCTCAGCTGTTTATATATGTGAATCCCTGGAAGTCTCGTTTAGGCTAAATTGAGCCACCCAGCGAGAAAACCTGTACAGTTGAGAAAAAAAAAATATTTGTGACACTGGTAGAGAAATCCATGTTGTGAAGCTGTATGTGCTGTTCCAGTGTTCAACTCTTGACGAGCAACGCCCTTTTGCAGAATGTTGCCTGCTTTCTGTTGCTGTTGTTGTTTTCAAAGGAGGCATTCACGTCTTCGTGTGTTTCACTATCACCGATTCAAAGGTGCCAGCAGCACTGATGCTTAAAGTGGAGGCAGTGCCCATCTTGTTTATTTTGCAAGATCGATTGGTAACATTTAACGTGTCCACACTAAATAGGATGTAATCATACTTTGTTTGGAAAGTTGTATTTGCCACAGTGAAGACACAGTTTTACTTGATTACATGCCACATACTTTTAAGATAAAATTTGAAATCAGTTGGCTCATGTTCCTGAATAAACCACTTTTAATTCAGCTTATGTGGGTCGGTGTGCGAGTTCTTGAAAGTTCAGCATGGTATCATGAGAATACTTGGATTCTCTTGCATTGACGTTCAGTGCAGTGTCCAGGTGTGAAGTGAATGTAATCTCCAGTGGTCGTCTTTCGGTTGACTCATTTGGGTATTCACAACACAGTCAGCTCCTGTTAATTCGACTCTTCGGTCGAATTATCCAAAAGCTTGAAATAATGGTGGCAAACTGAACAGATTCAAATTTATTTTATACCATGAAGTGTTATGTTGTCAACAGGCTACTTCAATACAGATCACAATAACTATGTGTCGTCGTCTGTCAGTGGCCCACAGAGTTCTGAACACTATCGCCAGCGTTGACAAGATCCTTGAAAGAAACATAGCCCAGGGCACACCGCAAGTCATCATCATCACTTTAGTGTGTATTTTCAAGGGCTTAGTAACCGCTGCAGACATGAGGGGCCCAAGTTGGGGTCGAATTAACCGAAGCGACATGCTTTTGTGTTCGAACTAAATGATTTTTTCTTCCATAGAAATGTATGGTTTCTAGCAGTGACTTTCCAGTGCGTTCAAATTCGTTAGAAAGGCGAATTAACCGTGGTCGCATTAGCGAGAGTCTAGTATGGAGCGAGCATTATGCCCATGCCTAGGAGGGTGCATACGGTGCCTTCAAAATGGAAATTTTGAGAAGGAGAACCAGGAGGAAAGGGTTGAAGTAGAGGAAACACGTGAAGGTAATTATAATCACGGTCAACTTTAAATCAACTAATTAAGGTTTAAGACGCGCATCACCTCACGAGTCTTTGTATGGAAAAAATAATGCAATTCATATGAACGAAGTTATTGGCACACACGGCGCTTGTGTGCGTCATCGTCTTTCTCTGGCTTCGTCCAGTCGTGCTGCACACTTTAATCATGAATCCGAACCATCTAGCCCGTCATCATCCGGTATCGACACGGCCTCCGAGATCGTATCAGCGTGCCGCCCTATTTCGGAGGCCATAGCATCGCCCAAAGTATCTGCGGTGTGTTGTTTTACAGACACTCGCGAATATGTGTGGCAACCCAGCGAGGAATTTAGGCATTAACTAGCACAGGGAAATAGGGAATTATGATTTGTAATTAAGAGACGAGTAATTACGTGGTGTCAGTTCAACAGCAAGTCATACCTGCTGTCAAGCAAAATACTTCGGCGTATGCATAAACGAAGGAAAGACTTACTCAAGCACCCACCAAGGTAATCTGAAAATAAAGGGGAAGCGGAATGCAGCAATTATGAAACATGGAGCACTTTGGGGCTACAATAAATAAGAGGTGGTGCGTGGAATCTGGAAATGAGTAATGATGCCAGCGCTAACGTTCGAATATGCATTCTGTGCTTAAAAAAATTTGTCGCAAGTTTCGCCCGAATGGCGAAGCATCGATTGTGATAGCAAATTAGTAGACAGCTGTACGAAGTAAGGATAGTAGTTTTATCGGCCGTACAAACTTGGAAACATTCGCTTACTAACTAAATTAACAAGCATGGTGTCAGCGCGCACAGGCAAGCATGGACACTTCACATTCGATGACCGCGGTCACTCGCTGCCAAAATGCTGGCGTGAGGAAGTGCGGTAGCAGCGACCGAGGTGACCTTCGTGCTGTCTATCGCTTCAACGTAAACTGAGCGGCGAGAGCACAGCAGGCACAAAGGTATGAGCCGTCTGCAGATCGCTATCAAGATACCGTGCACGCGACTGCGCACTGCGCAAAGTACGCAGTTGGTGCGGGAGTACAACGCCGCTTCTCCTCCCCGCTTTCGTCCCTGCAAGCGCCAGATTGAGCCGCGATCATCGGTTCCCCTTGCGCGCGGTCGCGAAATGCGCAGTTGCTGCCGGAAAACAACGCCGCCCCCCTCCCTTCACCCGCGGCCTTTCGCGCGACGGAGAACGGCACGTTTCCTGTCAGCTTACATCCCTTGCGCGCGCCAGATTGAGCCGTTATTGTCGGCTCCCGTCGCGCGCTTTCACTCGCACATATGCTCGTACAGCATACGGCGCGCGGCGACGTGTTATCGTTTTTGGATTTTATACGGAACATCACGACGACGGCAAAAATATGCCTGGAGTGTCTGTATAATTGCTATCGCAATAAAACGGATATCTTGTCGGGGTTGGAAGTTAACGAAAGATCGGTAGGCCGGTTGGCTTTGGGAGCCCACGGAAAAACCACAATTGAGGCAGTGCAGGGTGGCATGGGTAGGGCCTCATTTGAAGGCTGAGAAGTGCAGATCAAAATTAGTTTTGAAGAAAGACTGATAAACATGGATCAAAATAAATGGGCGGCTAAAGTGCACAAGTATCTGTACCTGAAAAGCGTAGACACGTGATGAATGAAGAGGTCACGAAAGTTAGCAAACAGGGTAATTGAAAGTGTAAATATATTGCTACGGACCAGTATCCATCCAGTATTTACGATGACAAAGAGGCAAGCAGTGTGAAGACGACGACAACGATTAGAGGCTATCGCGGGCTGTTGCCTCTTGGCCAAGTGCGGCGTATTTGTATGTGAATATACTTGTATACTGTACCTCCTCGGCCCCTTTCCCACTTCAGCCTCTGGGAACAAATGGGTAGTAGTTGCGACTGATCACGCCACCCGATACGCTATCACGCGGGCTCTCCCGACCAGTTCCGCCACTGACGTCGCAGACTTTCTCTTGCGTGACAATATCTTGCTTCATGGCGCCCAGAGACAGCTGCTTACTGACCGTGGTCGAAGTTATCGCCGACATTGTGCGTTCCTGCTCCACTCAACACAAGCTGACCACCTCATACCATCCTCAAACCAATGGATTGACGGAGCGGTTAAACCGTATACCCTCACAGATGTGCTGTCCATGTACGTTTCCAAGGACCACCACGACTGGGACGTCACATTTGCGGATAATTCTTCCCGGCACGACACCGCCGGATTTTCTCCATTTTATCTACTGTACGGTCGCGAACCTGCCTTGCACCTTGATACTGCACTTCCTCCTGCTGCGACTTCATCAAGCAAGTATGCGCGCGACGCTATCGCCCTCGCCGACCATGCATGCCAGCTTGTCCGTACTCGACTGACGGCCTCGCAAACCACTCAGCAGCGCCTATACAACGCCCACCACCGTGACGTACAGTTTTCGCCTGGTGCGCTCGTGCTCCTGGGTCGCCCTGTCGTCACGTCGGACTTTCAGAGAAGCTCCTACCACGTGCTGCGCCAGGTGACGCCATTGACGTACGAAATTGCTCCTGTCAGTTCGACCTCTCCCTCCACTCTGGCATCCAGTAATGTCGTGCACGTCAGTCGGCTCAAGGCCTACTACACTGCTTCCGAGTCCGGCCTTTAGTCGCTCCGGGACGGCGCCTTTAATAGTGCTACGGATCAATATTTACGATGACGAAGAGGCGAGCAGTGTGAAGACGACCACGACGATTAGAGGCTAGCGCGGGCTGTTGCCTCGTGACCAAGTGCGGCGTATTTGTTTGTAAATGTACTTGTATATAGCTTCTCGTCTGCATATTTCTACGTAACAATATGATAAAAAAGAGAAACAGAGAAGTGAATTGGATGGAAAGAATGGCAACAAAAAGACCATGGAGATTTGCAAGAATGAGAATAACGAAATTAGAAGGGAAAATCTTTATGGATAACACGAAGGGGAGTGCATTAAATTGAGGCTCGAGCTGGTTGCCTAAGGACAAAAAATTCGTGGAGCCGCAACATTCATATGGGGACGGATTACCAGCGAAGCTGTTTAGGCTGCATACATTATGAAGTCATACATTTTTTTTTTTTTCATGCGTCACCACACTACG
Source organism: Dermacentor silvarum (assembly GCF_013339745.2). Taxonomy (NCBI): domain Eukaryota; kingdom Metazoa; phylum Arthropoda; class Arachnida; order Ixodida; family Ixodidae; genus Dermacentor; species Dermacentor silvarum. Next base: position 34,819,609 of record NC_051159.1, on the reverse strand, counting down.
CCGACACAAGCGCCACCGCGGTCACCGCACTTCCCATGCATCTGCCGCAACCGCTGCTGCAGCCGCGCTACAGTGTACTAGAATAGAATTCTAGTACGCTAGAATAGAATTCTAGTACCACCTAAGCGCGACGCGTGACGTTATAACCACAGAAGCACAGGCGTCGTCGCCACACACTTTCCCCCTCTCCCCACGAATGCGAGTGACGTTATAACCACAGATGCGCAGACCACGTGCACAATCCTGTCCAATTGTATCGTCACATTCATGTCCACGCGCCGTGATACGGACGCAAGCCGCCCAGATAGGGTAGCCCACTGATCTGTGGAGATCAGTGGGGTAGCCCTTCTGGGAACGCATGCGGTGGATGCATACGGAGGCTAAAGGTTAACAGCTTCGCTGTAAAAACATACCGGAGCAGACATTCGCAACAAGATGAGACGTGTATGCTGCAGCAAAATTCCTATAGTGGAATGCGAAGGGAATCACCCAGTGAGACCCGTACATAACGTGCACCTCCAGAAGCGCTTGGATTTAAAGTGGGCGGAAGCATCAGCCGGTCAGCAGTCGAGATAAGCAAGACACGTTTGAGTATTGGTGGAAAAAAGGCAGGGAATAGATCGATACGACCGGATCCGTTACAGGCACAGGTAGCTAGCTGTACAAGGTAGATAGAGATGTTCTGAGACAGAAAAAAAGAGAGACCACAGTCTGTGCTCCCTTCACTATGTCTGCTTACGTACGGAACGACCAAACCCTGCTGTCATTTCACGTCGCCGCCTTCGCGCTGACAACGCGCGAGTGACAGCTTGTAACATACACAATATTATTTTGGTGCTCTATCCACGCTATTACTGACATTCCCGAGTTCTCCCACTCCATCAATCATAAGTGACCTCCTCAGACACTGTCGCCACTCACTGCTGCCACGACCGTTTAGGCAAGAGCTTCAACGGATGACGACATGCACTGCTCTGCAGACCGGCTTCTTGGCCCTATCTAGCTCTTTCAATGGACTTTTGAGTAAAACGACGAAGAAATAGTGGCACGTCTCCTCCATCACGACTACCAACGTCGATGACCATGAGCAACCGTCGTGCATATGGAAGCTGCACTACGCTGCACACGCTAGCACAACGCGAAAGACGAAGCACGTAACTGACACACTAATACAACGCGCAAGACAAAGCACGTAACTGAATCGTCACCGAGTCAAATCAGCGCGTACAGCGCGTCGTAATTGCAGCCTCCGCGATCAACTTCAGAAACATTTTCAGAGCTAATTGCGGAGGCCACGCTACGCTGTGCTGAGTACGGTGAACGCCACTACCAACGCCACCTAGGTGGCGTTGGTAGTGCTTCTTGATGCCAGCGTCCCTTCGAATGCTGGCATCGAGGCGTCGTAGTGCTGAGACCACCGAAGCGTTCACTGTCGGTGCGCGTTAGTGTCATAATGCAGTACTTCTCTTTTCTGCTCGTAGGCGGCGGCACCGCCCCGAGCGAGAGCGCGGGTACACGGAGGAGTGTTAGATATATAAGGCGCGTCGTCATCCTCTTTAGTGTCATTATTATTATAATTATTAGGCATTTTATTTGCTGTTGGATTCCTCTGGCTAAAGCAAGGAAATTGCATATTATGCAAATGCTTGCTCCCCCTCACACACAAAAAAATTCACCCCCCCCCCCCCCCCTCCCCGGCCGAGATCCTGGGCACGTGATCCTGTGTGCGCTACTGTGTCTTAGATACTGCTATTTTCTCAAGCATAGATGCGGCGAAAGTTGCGCTGAAGAATTGTGGTGCATATTCTGTGCCAGAAAAGGGCGTCACCACTGGTGCAAGGATTGTTACAGTTCCATCACTGACGTTGGTATGTGCCGCGCGATAAGAATTGGAGTCATGCGCAGACTTGCCATCGTCACTAATTGTTCGTGTCAGGCCCATTGGGAGGTATAGAACTCCAAACATATTTCGGGAGATAGTCTGTAGGGAGTGAGGTGTGTGCGCAAACTATAGAAATACGGAGTTGCTCATAATGGGACACTGAAGGGAAACAGTAAGTTAGTTTTAGACTGATCCAAGTATTCTTTTAAAACGCTTTGTCGCTCTCGGTGATTTCGCAGTAATAGTTTGATTAGTGTTGTAGTTATAAGGTGAAGCTTTTATTCTTAGTTATTTTTATTCTGTTACCTTTACGCCAAAACTTCAGTTTAACCCAATTTTACGGCAAAATATTGTTTGGATTGAGCGTTGAAATTTGATAACCAATGTCTCAAATTAGGAGCGATTTTAAAGATATAAAAATACATAGGGTACCTTAAAATGTGACTGCATCCGAGGCTCTAATAAAAAAAATCTAATTAGATTTCTTGGTAATTAGTCTTCTGGTACTAACGTATTAGCGGCAAAGTATGTCCACTTCGGCGAAGATACTTATCGGCAAGAACGCCACATGTTCGCTTCGCTCATAGCCTTTTTATTAAAAAATGCATGTACAAAAATATGTATACAGCGATACACACTAGAACATCCTTAAAACAAGGAGGTTATAAAAAAAAACTTCTGGAGTGGAGATCCCCTATGCGCGCCCATGCGACCGGCTGAAGCCTGGAAAACCGGTTGGCGGCCATCTTGCTCCGGGCAAGAACGAGCGCTGCTTGCGCGCTGGTAGCGTAACCAGTGCGATTTCGTGGTGGCGTTTTATGATGAAAGCGGGAGAATTACTATGATTTATTTAGCGCAGATGTTATATTGCGATAGCAATTATATGGACACTTCAACCAGATTTCTGCCGTCGCCGTCGCCGTGAGGTTCCGTATAGATTCCAAGGGCGACAAAATCGTCGCCGCGCGCCGTATGCGCGAGCGAAAGCGCGCGGGGGACGCGCGCTATCACGGAGGGCGAACGCACGGCGGAAAGCAAACGCGACCGTCCCGCGAAAGGCCGTTGGGGTATGGGAGGGAGGGAGGCGGGGCGGCGCTGTGCTCCGGCGTCAAAGGCGTATCTTACCACTCAATCTCCCACGCGAAAGCAAGAAACGGGAAGAGGGGGGGGGGGGGGGGGGGCAGCTTCTCCTCTGCCAACAGCTTCTCTGCCCGGCGGTCGCCCGCACCATCTCTTATCTCCACACGGCTCTGACCTTTATATGGGCTGTGCATTTGCCGCTCAGTTTCGGTTGAAGCGATAGACCGCGCGAACTTGCGCTTGCTGCCAGCGTTTTGACAGTCGTTGGCTGCGGTCATTCAGTGTGATCGATTCATGTTTGCTTGTGCGCGCTGACACCACGATTGTTAATTCAGTTAGTAAGCCAATGTGTCCAAGTTTATGCAGCCGATAAAACTACTATCCCTACTCCGAATAACGCTCTACTAATTTGCTATCGCAATCTATGCTTCGCCTTTCGGGCGAAACTGCGACATTTTCTTTTTAATGCGACAGTCTTTTATGCATACCTCATGGTGGGGTGTCCGTCTCAAGGCCGCTTCAAAACCGTGCTGTTGACACGAAATGATCCTCTTAGGATAAGAGGCGATAGCGCGCGCAATACCACTATTAAGTATAGAATATTAATTAGGCATGTGAACTGCAGTAACAATGAATATAGATAGGTGAATGAAGTGTGTTGAGACTGTAATAATGTTGAATTAGGAGTAAATAATCGTGGATTAAAGGGGTTTAGCTGGGTGATAGGAGTTTAACGAAAGGTAATGATGGGAAGAACACACGGTGCTGGGCTAGTTGATGATGATGAGAAAGCCACATTTAACATTCTAAAAGTGATTACGCGATTGAACTGAGGCGATAATGCGTGCACAGAGAGGTGAATTAAGCGAATTTAGAGTGACTTTCTGCTGAAAGAATTGTGACGAAATAAAGTGACGAAGACTCCGTAAAAGAAGTGGAAAGCGGCCGTCGTATCATTGAGCTAGCGACGCTAGGGCTTTCATGTCGCCTAGTTCTATCATCAGGATTCCCCAGTAATCTTTGTCATGTCAGGCTAAGGACAAATGCACAAGGCAGTTGTGAACGCAAGAATACGTGGGCTGAAGCTGTAACGCATTTCATGCGCATCAGCTTGCCACATTACCGAAGTGACACGAAATACAAGGTGAAATCAGTAAAGTGGTAAATAAATTTTTATTATGTCCTGGCTATTTTGATAAAAATAAGCATAAAACAACATGGTGAAAAAAATGAATAAAATATTGCATAACTACCTGGTGCATCACAGTGTATACTATAGGAAAACAATACCAAACAGGCATACATAAAATGCAAACACATCAAAACAAACATATTTTTGGCTGCGCAAAAAAAATGCACCAATGCCCAAAATTAAAGGCATGCTGATAATGTGACTTCTTAAGGCGCACGGTTCAGTAACTACGAATAATGGCTTTTAAATATTGTAAAGATCGTGAGTCCGCAATAGACGAATTTGTATAAACTCTAATTTGTATAGAGCTTTACACGACGGCATGCAACAGCAACTTGATCTCCGAAAACAGTAAAATTCGCGATCCAGCCTAAGTTAAATTACGCCGAGATAGGATACCTATGGCTGCACAAGAACTGTTGTTGCTCCAGGCACATATCGTGTTGTTACACACACGATATGTGACTGGCGATACTCTTTATTTGCCAGTTACGTCAGTTATTTTCTTGTTTTGATGCAGAACAGTTGCGTGCCACGCTTATAAACAGTCAACTTGTGAGACGCAGCTACGGCGTCCGCCAGGTCTGAGAGCTGTATGATTTTATATAATTAAGTAGTAAATAATTCCTCTCGACATGCGGAATCTCATATGCAAGCGCATCGGAAATATATACGAACAGCAAGCATTTCTTACGAACTCGCTTTTTTATGCAGATGTGCAGACAACACTAGAAAAATGGTTGGAGTGCTGCCCTGTCGCAGCCTTGTCGTTTGACCAGACCTGTCAAAACAACCCTCTTCAAAGTGCACCGAGCAAAGAACATCCGAATCTTTAGGCGCCCAGCCATCTCTGCGAACAGCGGGCTGCCATGCGTCACGCAGCGCTTTCTCTTTCGGGAACCTGTCGCACAAACATACGCAGAAAAAAGCTTGTTTCAGCCTATATTAGCCAATTAAAAGTAGATTTCATGTACAATAGCGCTCCTCGACGGAGATAGTGCACAGCAATGGTCGAGCGATTGAAGGCTTTTTCGCGCTACATACATGTGAAACGTTACTCCTGACTTTTGCTTCGCACGATTCGTGCAGCCGAAGGCGACGCAGGCGTTCACCATCCCGTTCAGCAGAGCTTGGATGTTCCCTTACAAACGCAGAACTACCGCTCAGCAGACCGTAACTAAGCACTATAAATGCCGCAACTGCCGAAGTACCGCAAGGGCCCAAGCGGCGCAGCTACGTTTTCTGCCCGGAGCAATATGGCGGTCGCCGGCGTCAGCCGCGGCGCGGCATCTCCATTCCAGAAGTTTTTTTTATAACCTCCTTGCCTTAAAATGCATTTCGAGGGAACCAAAACATAAGAGTACTTCATAAGATTAAATAATTTTAGGTAAAAATCATTCTGACACAAATGCAAATTTAACTGAAATTTAAGCAAACTTCGGCGATTTTATACTTCCGCTTTTCACAAAGTCATAAACCTTTTCACATAAACTTGTGGCGCTTAAGCCTAGTCCCTGACAGTCGCATTTCACGAACCAGCAGCCGATTCCTTGAAGCAGACTACATTGCCGGGAAAGAGATTTTACTATTAGGATTTAAGGCAATATGAAGCCATAGACCTGATCGCAAATAGGAAATCATTTTAAGGCATATTCGACGCTTGGGAATCGTTTTTGTCTATTTCTTCTTTGCTCATTTCCGCAAACAGCTTCGATAATTTCGAAATTATGCGCAGCGTGAGAACACCGATCCATGAACAAGGTGATCGGTCTTCGCAGCTCGTTTCTTTGTTGTTGCTTGTTACTGTACGAACGGGCTGTCAAGCTCGAAACTCCCCTTCCCTTGTCGCCTGCACGTTAGTGAGTTGCCGCGTCACGGCCTCACCCAACGCGTTGTATTGTACTGTATAGTATTCTGTACGACGTCAGCGCTCCTTCTGTTTGCATGATTGTTTGAAGTAGAGTGAGACTTGCCCGTGCCAATATTCCTGGCGCCGTAAGAGCGCGTTCCCGCGTTGTTCGCCGATTCCTGCCGCTTCGTTGCGAGGCAGTGAGAGAGCGCGACGTGTGTTTGGGGCGAGCGCTCTGCCAGGCTAACTCATCTTCTCTGTTCCTCAGCGCAAGCGGAAGGCGCGGCGCTCTAACGAGGCGCAAGGAAGAGCGGTCGTGGAAGTCACGTGCCAGACTGCTGAACGGAGGAGAAAGCAAGAAATTTTTATGTTATCTTTTAAACGAATGAAAGAAAGACAAAGAGGGTGCGCGGAGGCTGTGCCTCTTTAAATGCGAATCATTTCTTGGCGAACATTTGCTACTTTGACAGTATCTATCTATCTATCTATCTAGCCGCCTACGACTTTGTGCTCTCATGGTCGTTTCGTTAACTTGGTATATACCAAAATTGGCATACTACGACAAGAGTATATGACATAAATGATATGTCAGGACATGAATGTCATGACATGCGTGTCATGTAGGTCATGAAACAGCCGCCTACGTCTTGGTGACCTCATGGTCCTTTCGTTAACTTGGTAGGTACCAAAATTGGCATAGTATGACAGGAGTGTATGACGAACATAAGTGATAGGTCATGAATGTCATGACATGCGTGTCATGTAGGTCATGACACTGATGCATCGAAAAATATCACCACTCAATAACCACTGAAATGGGTTCCGACGTGGGTATACTAACTGAAGGAAACACTAAAGGATACTGGTAGAAGTCATAGTCATGAGCATTACTCAGCAAAAATTAGAATGACTCGGCGAAGAAAGATTAACACTCAAAAACCACTCGAATGGGTTCGGACGTGGTGAAGAGAACACTAAAGGATGATGGTAGAAATCATAGTCATGAGCATGACTCAGCAAGAATGACAATGACTCGCGAAAAAAATTAACACTCGGAAACCACTCATGGGTTCAGATGTCGGCACTAAGCGAAGGAAACACTAAAGGATTGTAGTATAAGTCATAGTCATGACCATAACTCAGCAGAAATGAGAATGACTCAGCGAAAAAAGATTAACACTCAAAAAGAAATGGAATGGGTTCGTATGTGGTACTAAGTGAAGGAAAAGGCTAAAGGTTGATGGTCGAAGTCATAGTCGTGAGCATGACTAAGGCTTTCGCCTTATGATTTCTTATGTGTAGTTAAAGGGACTGCTGAGTGCTCATGACATGATGTGTCATGGACATGCGTGTCATGTAGGTCATGAAAGAGCCGCCTACATCTTTGTGCTCTCATGGCCGTTTCGTTAACATGGTATACGCTCCCCGCACACTGCTTCGCATAACATCGATTCCCAAAGGGCGTGGGATCTGCCGGCTTTTTTTGGACAAGTTATGTACTTTAACTAGGTAATACAAACCGTTAGGTTAGCGGGAAGGAAGGCATTGTATTATGTTTTCATTGTGAACTTTGGCCAGTCCCTAATCATGCGTACAGCCTCCCGCATATTTAACTATATCGCGCGAGCGTCCATCAAGTGTCATTTTAGCGCCATTAAGCGGCGATAATCAGCGAGCCCGGCAGAAGTACTCCGAAGTGCACTAAGCACTCTCGTGTGTAAGATTCGTCTAATGCGACGTTCCCTTCAGGACGACGTACGGCCACATTATAGTGTTCTCGCGGGATATAGTTAAAAATGCAGGAGGCTGTACGTGCCGGCACCTATGTTAAAAGGCAGCAACAGCAACGAGCCATGGATGGCTCGTTGAAAAATCGCAATGCCATTCCTCTCGTGGAACCTCTAAGCAACGTCATTCTTGGCGTGCGCTTGCCGAAACGGAACGCTACGCATGTGATGCATTTCCAGCGCTTAAGGGGAAACGGGAAATACTGAGAGGGAAGGAAAACAGGACAGTAAGGTACCTGCGTCCTCCCTGTCCAAGCGTCCTCCCTGTGCATCCTGTTGTCTTTCCCCCTCTTGTACTTCCCGCCAAATGTATTAAATTTCAAAATTACGACTAACCCAGCTCTCAGCCACACGAACGTTACGCAACTTTTCACACACACACACACACACACACACACACACACACACACACACACACACACACACACACACACACACACACACACACACACACACACACACACACACACACACACACACACACACACAAGCAAAAAAAAAGTTGCAGTGGCTTAGCTCGGCTATGCCAGGATATACGTAGCGTTAGCAAAGGTTCAGATGATTATTCTTAGCTTTCCTGGTTGTCTAGATTGTCAAGGATTAGCTTGATTGTCATGCTTACTGCTGCTACAATGACACACACGCGGTATACCTATTATGTGGCACATGTATAGAGCCTTCTTCTGTTCATTCCTCCTACGCTCAACTGCTAATTGCCAGGCAACTACTTCGGGATCCGATGAGTCAAGCTTCTCCGTTCTTCTGCGCTGTTGAGCAGCATTTGCGCTCTCCTTCTCCATGGCTATACCAGACTGGCAAACGCCAGTCAGAAGCGCAGCGGCTCCAGCGCAGTGTCAGACGGCGACTGCACAGCGAGCGCGCGCCGGCGCCAGTGCGTCTACCACGGCTACGACGTCACTCCTCTGGAATGCGCAGACCGGCGGCGGTGAGTCGCGCGCGGCGGCGGCGGAGTGCGCGAGAGGTGCCGGCTCCGGTGGTTCCGGTGCGCAAGCCGTGTGACATCACTGATCCTTGCGCATGCGCAGCACGGCTCTTGATGTGCCGCGCGAAACGGGCTTGGCTAGGCCAGTGTAGCTAACGCTACAAAAAAGTGCAGGAATCATAGACGATGACTGCCAATGTAAGCGATCATAGCCGAACCCTTCTAGAAAGTTATTCGCTAAAATTAAAGGAATAATGCGCTGGAAGCCGTATATTTGTTGCAGAGAGGACAATTAGGTAGCGATTGTTGTTTCACTACGTAATACACCGCAGAGAACAGAGTGGTTAACCAGCACCTCTGTCGCAGTATAATAATACCCCTGACACACGGACACTCTAAAGTCCTTTAGGTAAGGGGACATCTACTGGAAAGGCGTTCAAGCACAGTGACACACGACTACAGTGCCTAGAATATACTCTAGGCACTGTAACACGACAAAGGAGTATCTCCCTCCCGGCAAAGTTCCTTTGCGGGAAAGAAGATCAGGCGTCTACTTTTCAAGCGGAAAGGTGTACTCTCGCATACACCATGCACAGCTCATCAATAGAAGAAAACCTGTTTCATAACTAAGGTGCCTTGTAAGAATTTGTTTTACCTTGGAAAATGTTTGAAATTTTAGCGGTAATTCGATTTGTCGAACAGTGAAGATTTACTCTAGCTATACTCTCAAACTCCCACACCACGTCGCTAGCGCCGCCATGTTAAATTCCAAATATGCGCATTATAAGCCATCAAAAATGGGAAAAAGATGTTTTAGGTTCTATAATCACTAAATGTAATCTACATGCGCAGCTTCTTGTAAATATTTTCTCTCTTGCTGCTTTAACAAGCAGCGCTTTTTTTTTTTTTTTTTTTTTGCGGCGTTCATTTGAGGAACCACCTAAATAAGTTAGTGCGCTGCCGTGTGTCATCGGCGCAACTACTTTCTGCAAAGGGTCTTTCGGAGTAACAAAAGGGGTTTCCTGCAAAGGACTTTACTTTTGCCCGTGTGTCAGGGGTATTAGTCCCAGTTTGACCTGCCGAGGAGGAGCGCGCCAACTGGACGGTGTTTTATTGCGATAGCAATTATATGGACACTCCAAAGCAGATTTCTGCCGTCGGCGTCGCCGTCGCCGCGAGTTTCCGTATGACGTCAACGGCGATGAAATCGTCGCCGCGCTCCGGACGCTGTACGTGCGAGTGAAAGGGCGCGATAGACGTGCGCTTTCACGGGGAGCGAACGCACGTCGGAGAGCAAACGCGCGTTCTGCGCCGTGCTCCCTGAAGGGCTGCAGAATTAAGCCTCTCTTTCCTCCTTTGCAATCACCATATATAGAGAACAAACGCGACTTCTTCCGTCGCGCGAAAGGCCGTGGGGGGAGGGAGGGGAGGTGACGTTTAGCTGCAGCATCAAATGCGTAATTATATAAAAACATTGCGAGGCGAGAATGTGGGTAAGATTTCCGACGCTGCTCGACTAGTGTCCCATTCTGATCTCGTCGAAAACCTCCGAGCCGCCCCCAGAGGCACCGGCAACAGTCACCAACGCCGCGCGCGTTCGGTGCGAACGCGGGTAAAACGCCGACGGCGTCGACAACAGTTCTGCGCGTTGCTGGTGCTGCTGCATGTCCAAGTTTATGCAGCTGATAAAACTACTATCCTTACTCCGTATAGCTCTCTACTAATTTGCTATCGCAACTGATGCTTCGCCTTTCGGGAGAATACTGCGACAATTTTTTTTTCATCCAGCGGCCGTGGCTATCGCATGCTTACATCTACTCTAGCCAGCATTTTTTTTAGTTCTAGATGGCAATTAACACTGGCGGCAGGAACAACAGAAGGGGTAGGAAACCAACGGAACAAAAAAACAAACCGACAAACAAACAAAGCAAGTGATTTGTCAGCCTGTCATAAGTGCGAAAGGTGATGATTTTTACTACAAATCCAAGATTTTTGAAGAAATTTTATAATCGCTCAGTGTATTTAGATAGAAGACGTTCTCTTCGTATCAAATTTTTTAATGTGCTTTCTTTATATATTGTCAAGGCTTTACGTATTCTGAAAGTTTCATTGAAAAAGTATCATTGAGAAACGCAGTCCATGGACGGGGTTTGCTTGAAACAACATCCAGGCATGAGATGTAAGACGCTCTCTCCAATAGCATTCATGCATGAACTAATGCGATGCATTTCGTCATTATGGTACATTACAGCTTGTACAAAATGCTGGGGACACAGACTAAAATCCAAAAAATTCAGCAGCCCATTCCCCTGTCGAGAAAATGGGGGTGAGCGAAGCTCGTCATAAAACATAAACTTTTATTAAATGTATGCATCGTGGGAAGGAAACGTACAACGCAACGAAAGGAAAAGTTGCACGAAAGGGAAACAAAAGCAGAAGGAAATGGAACGAATAGTAGAAAAGGGAAGGGAAAGTAGTAGGTCAAGCACAAACACGACAACCTTTGATTAGCCCCATTTTCTCGACAGGGGAAGGGCTGGTGATTTTCTTTCTTTCTATCTTTCTCTCTCTCTCTTTCTCTCTTTCTTTCTATCTTTCTTTCTATCTTTCTTTTTCGTCTCTGGTATGCGCCATTGAGCTTGTACCCTTTCTGCACTATCGCCAGGATTGGCCCACTTGTCAGCGTGACACCATCACCCAGGGGCGTCGCCAGGGGGGTCCAACCCCCCTCCCAATTTTTTTTTCTCGTCACTTCGCGCTCACATGAGTCAAGAAACCGGTGCTACTATCACAATTTCATTCCTGGGCGCTTCCGTTTGGGTTGGTAATTTGCAGTGAATCATGTCTGCATACGGAAAAACGTGTCGCGGTGTTTGTCAAGGCTTTGGCACTCTGTGAGGTTTTGGGCGAGAATGCGCAACAAATGAAGCAACAAATGCGGCGGCCGCATTTTAGATGGGGGGCGAAAATGCTCGAGGCCCGTTCACTTAGATTAAGGCGCACGTTAAAGACCCCAGGTGGACTAAATTTCCGGAGCCCTCCACTATACGGCGTCTCTCATAACCTTATCGTGGTTTTGGGACGTTAAACCCCAACAATACACAATTAAGAACTGTGTTTTTAAGACTGTAAAAAAAATCTCAATCCCCGAATAATTTCACTTAACTTTCTTGCTTGATTTTCTTATAAAAGGGGGCTGATGAACACAGAACACGAACTACCCAGCAGTACGTGTAGGCAGCGTATTTCAAGGGGGCGACTTCGCATTGCGAGGAAGCGACGCACTCGGCAGAGTTCGGGCGGTGACACTGGATGCGAGAAAAGAGAACTTTACCGACTATACATGTCCGCTGGTAAAGTTTCGCCTTAAACACAAGCGTTCGTTTCTCCCCTTGCGGAAAGGTTCGCGGGTATACATTTCCGCCGCTTCCCTTCAGGGGTCGCGCTCGCGCAAGTCTGCGCGTGAAACGTCTCTTGTTTGCGATTGCGCCCCTACGGTAGGCTGGTAGTCGCTGTTGTGTCGTTGAATCGCAAGCCAGCAATGTACACACGAAGGGGTTGATGCCAGCAGTGAAATTCCACCGACTCACAACAAAATGCACGAAACAGACAGCCGACAAGCATGGATTACTGCTGTGCGCAGTACAGCGTAAGTAAACCCTTGTTGCATGCGCCGACAGTTCTCGTCGGAGTTCACGCGTCCTGAGAAATTTATTATGTGCACTATGCACTGAACAAGACCGGAGTTCATTCCTGCATCACTAGTGCACCGATCGGTCGAGATTCTGTGAGGTACGAGGCCGCTTCCTGTTCGCGCCGGCGTAAGTGAAGCAGAAATGAGTTGCACGGACTACTCAAAACTGCGTACACATGCCATATCTATGTTGTGCAGTGAAATATTCTGTACAATTCTGAATCTGTTGACGTAAAGGCAAATGACGGCTGCACGCTCGCACACAGCGGAAGACACAGCGGCCCATGCACTTGCCGCAGGAAATGCAGCACTCTCCTTTCAGGGAGCAGGGCGACGAAAGCTTCGAAAAAAAGAAAAAAACAAAAAAAAAAAACAAGCAATACGCGTTTTTATGCGTGTTTAAGTTTTCTAGCGCAAAGACGCAGCGAACAAGCTATTGCTATGTGAGCAGGTATAGCCTTGTCACACTTGCTTTTTCACGTGTATAGCCGTCCTTGACTTGTGAAACCCGCTTCGCCCCGACGAGGACGAAGATTAGCGATTAACGATGTCTTCTCCGATCGGGCGGGTCGTCTGAATGATGCGTTTTCGAAGACTGGTCCATTCAGTGGCGCGATGAGAGGCCGTTGCTCCAGACGCCCACTGTGCCTGTCGTACTTACTGTATTTTACTGCACTTACATTACTTTTTTACTTAATTTCTTCGCAAGCACACGCGCACGTGAGGGGGCGGGGGAGGTCCCATGTCTTTGATATACATGTATAGAGTCTGCTCAAACTACCAATATTTATTATCGATCACGTCACATAGAGAAAAGCTGACGCTTGACACCCCTTCCCCCCCCCCCCCCCCCCGAAAGAAATTTCTGGCCACGCCCCTGCCACCATGCACCGCCGAAACTTGTGAGCTTCGCTTAAAAAGGTCTTGACGGGGTCTGTACCCGATCAGGGGCGGTTACCTGGCCAGGACATATTATTTCCTGCAGATACGCTTTCTCAAGCCGTTATCGCACATATGTGCGAGGTCTGTCCCAACAGTCTGACGGCGCCACACTCGTTTGCGTTCGTCCAGCTCTACAATACCGTCCGAGACCGTTCGTCCAGCGCGCGGCGCAGGCACCTTTCAACGCTGTGCACCAGCTTCTCCAGCATCCAAGTGTTCATGCCACGCAGCGCCTTACTACAGCGGAGCTTTCTTCTCTCGACTTTACGGGTGGTGCTATGCTTTTGCTTGCACGCACCGCTCGGTTTCTTGAAACACCCCCAGATGGCGTTCACCTCCGCGCATCCTTTTAGACTTACTGTATATGCCACCAAAGGTAGCTGTGCTCCCGTAGGGAGCATATAACTCTACGCATCCCTAAAGCCCCTCGAATTTTCCAGGGGCTTTACGTAAAGCATTCCTAAAGCCCCGGGACTTTACGCATCCCGGCCAGCGCCGCTGCGGCGGCGTTTCACTGCTTGTGGTATTGGCACGTGCTGTGCGTGCGTTCCTATATGCGACAGAAATACAGGTGCTGGGCTGTGGAGGTCGCGTGCCGGGCTGTGACAGCGTAAACATTACAATCGTGCATAGCATGAAGAGAGAGCGCTTGGGGCTGGCGTCACGACAGCGTGCTGGCCCCATATGCAGAACGAGCACGTCAACACGCGCCATCAAAATGGCTGCAAAGCGTGCACTGAACGTCGAGGACACCCAGGCTCGAAAGAAGCGTCGTGCGGAACAATAGCGTCTTCGCTACGCAGCGAAATGTGGTGCAGGCCGCGAATGTATGCATCCAATGTATACATACAATTGTAATAATTCAATTACATACAGCCCCCTAATTCAATTAAACTTTAACACTTCTGCAACGATGTGATGTGCCATGTGAAGCAATGATAATGCTCAACCCTCTCAGAGATTATGAACAATGGCGCACAACAACGCCTCAAGCAAACACGTCTCCCTGTGTGTTCTGTGAACTAAGCAGACAAGGAGCAGTGGTGCACGCAAGGTGACGTTTTACGTCAACTCACCGCTGGACTAGACGCTGAAGCAATTACACATTGGCCGCCAACATCGCCGCTAATTATCGTCAATCAAAGCAAACAACACACAAAGCTTCGCGTACATCGATTCCCACAGTGCGTGAGATGCGCCATTTTTTTTTTTTTTTTTTTTTTTTTTTTTGCTCGCGCTATACGTGTGGCCCTGGAGGAACACCGATGTACCTGACTGGGTACGTGCACGCGCACCTTGACAGCGTGCCAAAGTCCACCGTTACCCCCATTTTCCCCGACAAGGCAGTTCGTCCAACCTGATCACGATTCGATGTGTTGTCCGCATCGACATCGTACCATTACCACCATGTCAAGGCTTTCGGTACCTGCTCACCTCCATCGGCAGGTTTACTCGGTGGTAAGAGGCAACGCCGCTACCAGACACGTCCGCTGCAACCGCTGCGGCTGCCATTGTCTCAACATGGGTAGCCCAATTTGGATGCCCGACCAGAAAAATTGACAGTCACTTCCGTGCGCGATGACAGGCCGCGCTGCTCAGCTCGAACCTGGAAGACCAACGCTGGGCAGTCAAGCAGGCCAAGGAAGCCGCAGGGAGACAAGAACTCTTGGCCGTAACTTCCCAGTCCACGAACTCGCCGGACGCGAATCGTTCCGATTCGAAATAAAGTTTTTCTCACTCACTCAGTAGATGAAGGCGAAAGCCTGCGCGCTCGCGAGACATTCATTAAATTACTTGGCATTCTCGTTCGAATGCGTTGTTGCTTTCTATTACTTGTTTTCTCCCACCAAAAGGTCGTGGGTTCAAGTGCCTTAATTAACTCTATCTTAATTAAGGTGGAGTTAATGAAGGTGCTCGAACCCACGACCTTTGCAGGTGGCATCATGGTGGCACCATGAATTTTGGTGCCGTAACGCTGGACGTTGGATTTTTCGACCCATATGGGCCATCTAAGGCTTTCGCCTTAAAACTGCGCCGGTGAAAGATCTTTCATCGATTAATTTTTTGAGTTGGTCAGTAAGACGTATGAACCTGGCCAGGTCTGTGGAATATACATGATGAAAACCAAACTCGCACAAAGGGAGGACATTCAATTTAAAAAGGTATTTTGTTAGCCGTATTTCAATTCGTTTCTCAACAACTTTCCCGAAGAACGGTAGAATACATATGGGTAGGTAGTTGTGTAATTATGAGCTGTCGCCTTTTTTAGAACTTGGATGACTTACCGCGCTTAAGTTCACAACGTAACAGAGCAGTCTTGAATAATAAATTAATAATAAATGAAAGTATGTCTGAAATGAGGTGCGCAATTAAGTTAATGTTAACAGGGTAGGCCTCATCCATTCCAGCGCTTGTCACATTTGGTTATTTATAACATTTACTATTTCTTCCGGCGTAGTGGGAAATAAGAACGAATGAGGTTGACGGTTCATTTAATGATCTATTTAGGAGAAGGTAACTCGTTATGAAAGAAAAAAAATACTGAGAGCCTCAGCTATATCAGGATGAGAATTGTACTCGTCGCCATCGCTTAAAGTTCTGGACACCTCTGGTCTTGTCGTATGCTGCTGTTTAGAAGGGACTTGAAAATCTTCCCCTTTTTTTAGCGTTATTACCTGCCTGTAAAATTATTTGCTCGAAGCACAATCGTTTAGCTGATTTTAGTTGGCAGTTAAGAGGGTTACAAAAGTTTTTACAGGGCACGTAACTTCATGTTAAACGTCTGCTAATTCGTTTTCCTATATAAGTGATAGTTCGCGCAATGCTGCTGGTAATACCTGCTGCGAGATCCACGGATTTTGAGAAAATACCACAGCTTTATTACATTTCTTTTATTTTTTTAGGGGAGCTTTCGTAAGAAGCATATAACTAGCGGGAAAAAAACAACAACAAATGTTGGGGGCCAAAGCCGCCTTGAAATTTTCACACCATGCGGCAGTGACGTCATGAATTTTAACGGAGTCTGCTTAGATCCAGTTAAAATGTTTATCGGTAAATATCGTCTGCATCCCGGCTACGGCGGCTGCATTTCGATGGGAGCGAAATGTAGAAAACACCCGTGTACTTAAATTTAGGTGCACGTTAAGGCACCCCAGGCGGTCAAAATTATTTCGGAGAACTATTTCACTAAGGCGTGCCTCGTAATCAGATCGTGGTTTTGGCACATAAAACCCCATAATGTAATTTTAATATGGACTGTAATGTATTCATAGAATAGCCAAAGACGGAATTGAGCAAGTTTCGAGTTTTTTTTTTTTTTTTTTTTTTTTTTTTTTTTTTTTTTTACCGCGCTAGAAGTACGAGGAAACGCTTTTAATTTGCAATGACGTCCCACTGACGTATATGCCGGCGCTGCGGTTTAAATTAAATGTGCGGGGTGTTCTATACGGCAATAAAGTTCTCCTTCTATCACTAAAGTTGCTCACGCATTTTCAGAATGACAGCCCGCAAACAAATGTCACGAAACAAAACACCGACAGTGAAAATACATTTTATGTTAAATCGTATCAGACTGAAATGCATCACAAGTGCCAAACAATCACAGAAGATCGGCCCACGCAAGAAGCCGCGTATCTACCAGAAAGCTCGCCTTCGTACATATAGTGTTCGCCGCCAGCGTTTCCCGTTAAACATAACGGTTACATAAGCTGCAGTTGCCGGGAAGCGTGAGAAGCAATAATGTAACTTTGAATGCTATCATGTTCCACTCTTACAGGCGAAGGTTAAGCGGCTTCCAAATTTTTGAGCAGGAATTACGGCTATTCCGCATGCGTTTTTTTTAACAACTGCCGTCTATCCGCTGAAATCATAGCTACCCTACGGCCGAATTATTCGGAGCAGACACCACTTACATATGCGTTTTCTACTTGTACACACCAATACGCGTTCTTACCCCTTCATAGACGAACAGAAACGAATATTCGACCACTTCGAATAGATAAGTGCTGAATCGAATACGAGTGGACTTGCAAATAACTATTCGATTCGTATTCAGATTTTGGAATATTCACATGCCCCTATGAAATAATTTTTTTTGCTACAGCTATGCTGCCACAAGTTACTTTCTTTTGTTTATGGTGGGAGGGGGAGGGGAGTGTAAGGGGGAGGTATATTGCCTCCAAATCATCCCTACCCTCCTCCTCAACCTCGCAATATATGCTCCTCAAGTAGAGTGAGGAGGAAGTACGTAAGTAAGTACTTAAGTACAAGTAAGTACGTAAGAACAGCGTGCCGAGACATAAAATTATGATGATGATGATCAGACGTATATAGCATGTCTCCACTCCCCCCTACCCTTCCGAAAATTGCCTCCCCCACTTTCCACAACGAAAAGCTGTTGACGGCAGTTCCGCGCGCTATCTGCATGTTATCCAGCTTTGCACCCCGCAGTCGCACACGCTTTCTCGCCTTCCGTTATAATGTTATTGACTCTCAAAATTTGTGGGCTTGCGCGCTTTGCTCCGCTATGCAAAAAAAAGAACTCTCAAACCCTTACAGCTGTTAATATATATATATATATATATATATATATATATATATATATATATATATATATATATATATATATATATATATATATATAACGCCCGTTTCGTCCGCTCATGTATAGATAGTCTGCCTCTATCATAATCCATCCCGTGCCGCATGCACTTGCAGTTGGAAGCGACATGCAGGATATGGCGAGTGACGTGCGTACGCCGCTTTTCCTCTTTCGTTGGCGCGCACACCGCTCCCGTTTGGTTGTGCGTTCTTTGTTTTTTTGTGATACGCATACTCACGCGCAGGCTGCCGGTTTCCGCCTTCGGTATCAGGCATCTCTGCTCCCGTGCCTGCCGCAGCCACGACTGAACCTTCTGGCGGAACAAGCAACGCGACACGAAGGAAGAAAAAAAAGAAAGGGGGGGGGGGGGGGATGAAAAAAAAAAAAAAAAAAAAGGAGCGTAGAGAAAGACACTGCGTTGCCGCCAATGCATAAACATGTTTCTAGGCTTTCGGCACCTTTTTGTGTGGTGCGCGCCTAGAATTTGTTCCTCTGTGTGTCTTCGCATGATGCCGCTCGCATTATAAACACGCAGCTAGCTATGCTATCTCCTGCAGTGTTTGTTGACCTTGATGTGATTAGCCTCGAGTGCGTGCTTCGGGGCGCGGCAGCTACACCTTTCCACGCTGAAGATATTTTGCGAGAAACGGGACCATCCCGTCCTTTCTTGTACCTTTTGCCTGTCTGTCTGTCTGTCTGTCTGTCTGTCCGTCCGTCCGTCTGTCCGTCCGTCCGCCCGCCCGCCCGGCTGTCTTGTCTTGTCCTATCCTGTCCTGTTCTGTCCCGTGTCTTGTCTATCTGTGTTTTTATGCGTCGCCTAGATAAAAGGAGAGGGGTCAGCGTTGACGCTGAGGTGGTATACCCTTTAAACTTGGCATCATCACAAGGGGAGAAAGGAGGTTGTCAATTAGGCGCATCAGTTGGTAGCTCGTATTCTTCCCTCTTCAAATCAAACGCCAATAACACGGACAGCAAAGGTCAAGACAGGAGTGACAACACGGACAAGAGCGACAACAACAAACTTGGTCTAAAAATCAAAAAGTACGTACAGCTGCAGCGGAAAAAGATTAGCAGCTAGGGTAGGACAGATACCGCCGATAATCGTCAAATTTACTTCCAGAGCACAAAGAGACACATGGGCCGCTATTTTGTAGCGATGCCTTTAAAGTAATAATGCTTTTTCGCGCTTATCGCGCTTTGTCAGTGGTCAGAGCGACGGTCCGCTCGCGTTATCAACGTTGATATTCCTCACCAAACATGCTTATAGCGGAAGACGTAAATATTGATATCACCAAACCAAGAAAACAGGGCGTCGCTGATCATGTAGATTTACTTTCAGCCCATGGTTTAGTACATCTAATACACGATTTCACCCGTGAAGAACTTGTAGCTTCTCGGCTCACGAGATCATGTATTGATCATATAGCGTCGAGATGCCCATACTTTGAAACCGATGCTGCCGTTATACACAAAAAGTGGTGGATCATTATTTTACGACCTTATGTGTGTCAGATACTATCTCTACTGAAGATGACGTGAATCACGTGGGATGCTTAATAGATCACATAAAGGTAGATAAGTTTATCAGAAACTTTGACTGGACGACATTAAACACTACCAACCATGTGATAGCGTATAATCAATTGGCCGATCATGTTTAGTACGTTTTTTTTACTGGCCACGAAGAAAATTAAATTGAGATGTGCGTGCGTGCGTGCGTGCGTGCGTGCGTGCGTGCGCGCGCGTGTGTGTGTGTATGTGTGTGTGTGTGTGTGGCTGATGACCGAAGCAGGGAAATTGCGGTACGTGGCGCCTTGTTCCCGTGCCCACTGGTATCTAAAGTGCCATCTGATTCATGTTTCAAAGAGGGGTGTCTGGCACTCTCGTTTTCGGCGTGCTATGGGACAACAGCGTTGCGTGCCGCAATTTATCTGATAAGGTGATCGGCCACTTGTGCTAATATTTTTCCGCTGCAGCTGTAGGTCTTGTCTCCCAAATGGTTCCCATGTATCTCGTTCGTTTTGTTTGCGCTCTTGAAAGTACAAAATTGAACAGAGCTGCGTATATCAGACGTCGGGCGCCATATCGCGAGCAGTTATTTTCCTTCTGTTTACATCATCGATCGCACCAAGTGGTCAATCCCGGCATCGACGGCGTCGAAGGGGGAAAAAATGGGTAAAGAAAAGAATCTTTCGAGCAATTTTCTCCGAACTGCGAGGCACTTCATGGTTCTTAAATTTAGACGTTAGAGAGTTGACCGCAGTGTTTCTTGACCGACCCTCGGACTCGTTCGTTGTTCTTGATATATATATATATATATATATATATATATATATATATATATATATATATATATATATTAACATTGTTCTCTGCCGAGCTCCAGCGAAAATCTGACCCATGCACAAGTCACGCAATCATCATCTCGCACATTTCCTGACATTCGAGAAAAGCGTACATGTATAGGGCTCATAATTAGGTGTAAACAAGACCTTGCTAATCTGTTTTCGGTTATTTGAAATATAGTGCGGCGCTTCCGTTGTTGCTTTTAAACTTATAGATATATTTGCTTATTACACGGTTAGCTTGAAGAAAATTTGTAAAAAATTATGGGGGATGCTTAGAACAAATTTCGAAGAATGTGAAGGCGAGAGCCTAGTTGGACCTTCTGTTGATCTGCTGTTGAACTTTTTTTCCCTCTCCTATCTCCCACTCTCCCCTCCCCGTTGGCGCTGAGCCGTGCTCCCTCAAGGGCTGCAGAAGATAGCGCCAACCTTCCTTTCTCACAACAAACCACTTAGAAGTTGAACTTTCTGTTGTACTTTCTGCCTCTCTCTCCACCAAAACTGCATTCCCAGAACGCGTGCGTCGCATTAGGGCCGCATGTTGCTCTCGTCGGGCTGCTGCGGTAGCTTCATCCATAGCCGCTTCCTCCCGACGGCGGTTACGATGAGCGGCATTTCTAGCTGCACTAGCCTCTTTCACCGTGGCGTACTTTCTCGGCCTTCCCCGCCCGCGACCAGGGCCTGGTGCGTCGTCACCCATAGCGATGTGGAATGAAGCTCTGAGCCCACGCGGCGACGTATAGAAGGCGCGAGCGTGCTGCGAGCGTGCTGCCGCCGTTTCCAGAACGTTCTACGGCTGCCGCCACTGATATTTTCCTCCTCCTCACCAGCGCCGCCACCGCGCTTGCCTACTAAGTGGTTCGTTTGGAAAAGGAAAGGTTGGCGCTATCTTCTGCAGCCCTTGAGGGAGCACGGCTCGATAGGCTGCTGCTGACATTTCCCTCCTCCTCCTCCCCAGCGCCACTGTGTCCCTTTTCCCGCAACGACCTCCGGCGCCGCCAATGACGTTTCCCTTCTCGTCCCCAGCGCCGCTGTTGCACTTTTCCTCCACGCTTCTACTGCGCCGCCGTTGCCCTTCCCCTCAACTCTCCGACTGCGCTCCGTCGCCCTTTTTCAGAACCCTCCCCCGGCGCTGCTGTTTCCCTTTCCCGGTGCGCTCCATTTTTCTGTTCCTCACAACGCGACCTTGAAACATAGAGATCTAAGGCTCGTGCCACTGCGTTCGCTGAAACAAATGAGTCGTACAGTGAGATCGGCACCAACCGCAGCATTGAATTTATCGAAGCTGCCATGATGTCAGCAGGGCTAAAGTGACGTCTGTGCATAATCATTGTAAGTAACCATTGTGTACACTGTATTCAGCATCATGAATTAGTGAATTTTTGTTAATTAATCGATTATGCATTTCAATTTTTTGTGCAAGGAATGTCCGCCTCTTCGAGTAGACCAGTTCATGAACTATAATTGTGCTATCTGCCACAGGCAACCTTTAAAAAGTTTTGAAAGAAACCCCATACGGATTTGTCAGAAATAAAGCTTCGTAGTTAAAGAAAAATTCGTCCTAGCTGGTCTGGGATTTTTTCTTCAACTACGAAGCCTTGTTTCAGAGAAACCCGTATAGGTTTCCTTTGTAGTTTCGTGCTACATGCGGGTGGATGTCAATTTTTCCTTTCATGAACCTTCTTTCACCTTGCGGAATTCCGCAGAACTAATTTGTCAAGAACCCCAGAATCTAATGTGCTATCGAAAAAGTCGCAGTTTCGCCAGAAAGGCGAAGCATCGATTGCGACAACAAATTAGTAGACAGCTGTACGAAGTAAAGGTAGTAGTTTTGTCGGCCGCGTAAACTTGTAAGCATTCGCGTACTAACTAAACTAGCAAGCATGGTGTCATGCGCGCACAAGCAACCATGAACACATCTCACTCGATGCCGGCGCACACTCGCTGTCCAAACACTGGAGTGACGAAGCGCAGCAGCAGGAAGCGAATTGACCTTCGTGCTGCCTGTCGCTTCAACGCAAACTAAGCGGCGAGAACACAGCGCACACGAAGCTATCAGCACTCGGCGCACTCTGTTCCCATCGCAGATCGCTTTCAAAATAGGGCCCGCGTGCGACCGCGACCGCGCCAGACGCAGCCGCCATCGGAGTAGAACGCCCCCTGCCTCCGGTGCCTCGCGCGCGACGGAAGACGGCGCGCTTCCTCCCGCTTTCCTCCCTTGCGCGCGCGAGATTGAGCCACCATCGTCGGCTCACCCTCGCACGCTTTCACTCGCACAAAGAGCATACGGCGAGTGGCGACGGTGTTATCGCCGTTGGATTTTATACAGAACATCACGTCGACGCCGAAATTGCGCCTGGAGTGCCCATATAATTGCTATCGCAATAATAAACAGTTGGTGGTGTAAGCGTTCGTCCTGGTCTGTGCACAAATAATGCGCTGAATTTTCCAGTCAACACGATAGACCAACTCAACAGTCAGTCCTTCTGACGTATAAATTGTTTTCTATTTGAGTGTGTATATAAAAAATGTGGTTGATCCCTCTTATATAGGAATCGGTATAGAACACGAAAGTGAAACGTGTCTTCACAGAAGTAGTGTAATGTTTATTGCACATTGATATATAATGTCTATTGGTGTTTTGTGGCTAAAGCGCCCTTAGGCGTTGATGCACCCACGCTGACGCCTGGTGGCACGTCTCCTCCATCACGACTACCAACGTCGATGACCATGAGCAACCGTCGTGCATATGGAAGCTGCACTACGCTGCACACGCTAGCACAACGCGAAAGACGAAGCACGTAACTGACACACTAATACAACGCGCAAGACAAAGCACGTAACTGAATCGTCACCGAGTCAAATCAGCGCGTACAGCGCGTCGTAATTGCAGCCTCCGCGATCAACTTCAGAAACATTTTCAGAGCTAATTGCGGAGGCCACGCTCCGCTGTGCTGAGTACGGTGAACGCCACCTAGGTGGCGTTGGTAGTGCTTCTTGATGCCAGCGTCCCTTCGAATGCTGGCATCGAGGCGTCGTAGTGCTGAGACCACCGAAGCGTTCACTGTCGGTGCGCGTTAGTGTCATAATGCAGTACTTTTCTGCTCGTAGGCGGCGGCACCGCCCCGAGCAAGAGCGCGGGTACACGGAGGAGTGTTAGATATATAAGGCGCGTCTGTGTAGCTCTCTGCAAATGCGTTTGTGGCGCAATGGGTTAAACGCTCGGCGATCTATCGTCGCGGACCGAGAGGTCGTGGGTTCGATTTCCAAATTTTGCATGTTTGTGGAACTTTTTCTTCTGGTTTCTTTCTTTGTATTATGTTCGTGTACATTGTAAGCTGACGTATTTCCGTGACGGAAATACGTCAGTGAAGTCTTGGTGGACCCCGGCATAAAACACTTTCGTGTTAAAAAGTTGTCGCAGTTTCACCTGAAAGGCGAAGCATCAATTGCGATAGCAAATTTGTAGAGAGCTATACGGAGTAATGATAGTAGCTTTATCAGCTGTATAAACTTGGACATGCAGCAGCACCGGCAACACGCAGAACTGTTGTCGACGCCGTCGGCGTTTTGCCCGCGTTCGCACAAAATGCGTGCGGCGTTGGTGACTGTTGCAGGAGCCTCTGATATAAATAGGCACTTGGTGCCGCAGCTAAACGTCGCCTCCCTTCCCTCCCCCTCCCCCCCCCACGGCCTTTCGTGCGTAGTAAGTGGTTCGTGTGGAAAGGGAAAGCTTGACGCTATCTTCTGCATCCCTTGAGGGAGCACGGCTCAGCGCCAACCTTTCGTGCGTCAGAAGAAGGTGCGTTTGCTCTACATATATGGTGATTGTAAAGGAGGAAAGAGACGCCTACTTCTGCAGCCCTTAAGGCAGCACGGCACAGAACGCGCGTTTGTTCTCCGCCGTGCGTTCACTCCCCGTGAAAGCGCGCGTCCCTCGCGCCCTTTCACTCGCACATACAGCGTTCGGCGGCGCGCGGCGACGATTTCATCTCAACTGACGTCATACGGAACCTCACGGCGACGGCGACGCCGACGGCAGAAATCTGCTTTGGAGTGTCCATATAATTGCTATCGCAATAATATACGCAAGCTTGTAACTTTTATTTTCTAGTCATTGATCATTACGTTTCAAAGGGAATTCGGAGCTCCGACACACGTTGCGCATGCATTTACATATGATGTCTGAGCACGCCATCGCGCATCGTCACACACACAAAAAAAAAAAAGCTTTGCGGAACTCCCCTTAACAGAAGTGAGCAAAACAATGGAGCTTAACGGAGGTCAACACGAGTCACTGGCAGTTCGCAGAGCGTAAACATTTGGGAGGACGGTCTCACGATGACGAAAGAACCACATCGGGCGCCGTTTGTATATGCGCGTAAAGGTTCGTCAGAGCTAACCGCGGTATGTGTGTGTTTGTGAAAGCACCGGAATAGTTGACACCTGAGTATAATCGCGCTATCCGCGTTTGTTCGGCGACCGAAGAAAAGTACAAACACCGATAAAAGACGCCCTCGTGGTTGAACGCGCTGCCGCCGCGTGTAACACCTGCATTCACGTATTGTGAGCGGTCGTTGCTTACATACACACACGGCGTTCTGTTGTCCCCGCCTGACCACCTTCCACGTCATGACGTCATGATGCATATACCTTCTGAAAGTCCAAACCGAAACTGGGGCCGGATGCACTAAAACGTTCTTACGCTAAAACTGTTCGTAGAAGCCGGTGTCAGTCAATCGTGGATTCGTGGTGTTGGACATATCATTAGCGAAGGCGGAGGGTGTCACAGACCCCGTGAACGAGGCGCAGACGCCGGACCAAATTCCCATGCCGACTTATCAGCTTCCGGAAATAATCCCACGAAAGCAAGGACAATTAATAATGGGCCCTCTGGTGCGCCAGCGAACGCCGGTTGCTGCCCAAAGACCGAGTCAGAGCCCAGAGTTGTAAAAACACAACAAAATATATTCTTCACACAAAGCAGTTACACAAACACGTGCACACTTAGGCTAGACACAACACAATACAAATCAGATAGGTATTCACAAAACACAGGAAAATAATTAACGACAAGCACTAAGAGTCCAACACGTAAAGTACAAAGTGAATAGGAACACTAAGTGTCCAATCGTATTCACCCGTGCTGGTCTTGGAGTCAGTCGATCTCGGCATAGCTCGGGGCAAATCTCTAAGAAGGAACTTCTTCCGGAAATGCAGACGCTCGATGAACTCGTCGACTAACTTGCCGGGGAATCCCCTTCTTCCGCAGACGGTCAGTCTCCACGTTACATCTCTTCACCGGAGCGGTCTGTTC
The DNA here is from genome assembly GCF_013339745.2 of Dermacentor silvarum. NCBI lineage: Eukaryota > Metazoa > Arthropoda > Arachnida > Ixodida > Ixodidae > Dermacentor > Dermacentor silvarum. Next base: position 34,793,978 of record NC_051159.1, on the reverse strand, counting down.
CCTATTCTGATTCTCGCACGGCGGTTATATAGCCGTCACAGGCGTTCTCGAACCTTCCTATCGGAGTCGTGCTCCCGTAGCATGGCCAAAGCCTGGGAATCTTCTAGTCCATTCTCGCATCTTCCACCGCCGCCGTCGGAGCGTCGTCGAGGGGGTGGTGAGTCATCCTGTTGGCGCATGCTCACGCTGTAGTAATCTCTCTCTCGACTCGCCGGATAAGAGGGTGCCTTCGGCGGCCGCTCTCTCTCTCTCTCTCTCTCTGGTTACCGTCTCCCCGTCTATGCTTCTAGACGTCTAGACTCCGTTGGTCACGTCGGCTGTTTGGGGCGTATGAGCTCTCCCCCTCTGTTGAAGTTGCCGCGGGGCCGGCGTGTTCTTTCGCTGGCTTGCGTTACACGCGGCGCGCGCTTTGATTACGCGCTCTTTTGTGACAGAGGGCCAATGGCAAGCAGCACTTACGAACGAATAGCTTTGTTAATTCGGCCCCTGGCTCGCAGAAAACCTGGTATAGTAAACTGTTTAGGGCGCCTTGCACCTTGCGTGCATTGTTTTCTAGGATTTCGAGGTCCAAAACCTTTAACGCAAAGAAAAAAAAAGGAAAAAGACGCGAGAACAAATGTACAGTAAAAATGTCAAGCGAGCAGTTACTGAAAAAAAAATAAGGTCACGAGGTACTACAGGCAACCGTAGGAAGCTTTAGATATACAAATATTTAGAATACAGCGATCGAAAGCAGACCTTAGTGGTTAGGTAAAGAATATCGTAGTGCTCATTGCGCATGCTCCGTATGTTACTGTGCTTCCTTACCTACACTATGTTACCTTACCCTTACCTTACCTTACCTACGCGCTAAAGAAGAGGGGGTATGGGTTTTTGGGTAGAAACATTTTTAGAAATAGCGTGCGAAGTCATGGGTTCGTGCCCCACCTGCGGCCAGTTGTTTATTCACCCACTTTCATTTCCATTAATTAATCACTTATTCAATTCAGTTTATAAGTACGTGTAATTTCCCCTATGCTGTCCCTGGTGTCTTTGTTTGTTGGCTTCTTCTGATACATTCCCCGGCCGAGTGGCTTATATGTTTGTTGGCTACTTCTGATACGTTCCCCGACCGAGTGGCTTACATAGCGTACCGTAAAACGTGAGCCCCACTAGCGTTCCTTTGTATACGCTTGACTCCAGCGTTACCTAGTTCTGGGTCCCCTAAAACTACCCAAATAGGTTTCGATTGTATTTCGTCTCTTTCTTGGCACTTTTTTGTTTTTAAGTAGGGTAAGGAAGGTGCTTCATGTGCTCCATGTTTTTAAGTAGGCTAAGAAAGGTGCTTGTCCTTTCCATCACTTCAGTGTTTCTTGTCAAGAGTGACCGCGACGTGAGCAGCGCGTTTCAAAAAATGAAGAGGAACTGTATGGTGCCCGTGTATGTGTACTTGTCAGATGGCAAATAGAAGAGACTTCTTAACTCGTTTATATCTGTTTGTTTCCCACGGGAGTCATGCGTGCCGAAAATAAATATAATGGAGGAAGCAAGATTTGCAATTGCGGCCTATAATGGTTAGAGCATCGGGCTTCCAGCTGGGCGGGGGGAGCGAGGTTTGATCTATACCATCGTGCACAATTCATTTTTTATAGGGAAGCTGTTAATGGCTAGTTCCCCCAGGATCGTGTCCACGGGTGGAGCCACGTGACCTAGCGGGAGAAGAGATGAGAGGAAAGGAAGAGCTCAACCCTGTGAGAATGCTGTGAGAGGGTGCAGATGAAAAGGAGAACGGGGAGGGGTGTTGACGTAAGTCGCGCCGTCCAATACTCGCGTTGGAGGGTGAGAGCGTGAGGCGTGCCAACCAATGGCGGCGTACGAAAACAGTAGGTCAACGGAGGAGTGGGGTGTGAGAGGAGTTTGCGTTAGCGTTGGTTGTATGTGCGGAGCTTTGGTCAAGGACTCTTGTCTAGGAACATCGTAGGAAAGCGTGAGGAACTCGCTAGGAACGCCGTCGCCCGTGGACGCCGAGCCAATTCTTTCAGAGCCGGGCATTGTGCAGCCATCGTCTGAGTAATAAAAATACCCCATTGTGCTACTCGGAGCCGGCACCGAAAGCTCTTTCCCGAGTACGTAGCGAAGGGGTCGGTTTACCATTTTGTAGCCAAGTTCAACATAGCAAATCCCCAATATAGCTAAACCCCAACGTAGCAAATCCCAACAGAGCGCCAGCTTCGCTGGACTTCTCTCTTCACAGGGTGGAAGGGCTCTCACATTTTTTTTTAAAGCGTGACCTATTCGTAAAGACAGCAGCAGCACCCAGCAGCCACGGTCAGGAAAGCCCGGTACAGTTCGCAAAGGAATGGTCGTTCTAATACTAAAAAAAGTGGTCGGGTTGACGGCATCCAGTGTAGATCAATTTAGCCGAGTATCGCACGCGCAATGCGGGAGATGTGGGTGCGGTTCCCACAGGGTTGCCTTTCCGACCACTTTCATTTATTTCTCTTTTCCTTATTATTCATACCCTTCAGTTTTAAAGAAACAGAAGCTGATTTCCCCTATACTTTCCGCGGCTTCATTGTCTGTTGGCCTCATGTGGTCGTGTGATTTGTGGTCCCACGCGACGCGCAGTGAGCTATAAAGTATACCGCCGGTACAGGATGCTTTTTTTTTTTTTTTTTTTTTTTTTTTTTTTTTTTTTACGCGGAAGGCAAATGTGTCAGTTGTTTCTCGAACAAAACCGCACTCTAGGAGTGGGCGTGTCGGTTTCGCATGCACTGCTGTAGAGCGGAAAGTGGTGGGGGAGGGTCAGCGGGGAGCTTGCTTTCTTTCTGCAAACGGCGTCTCTGCCGCTGGGTGACGTCACAGCGTGTGTACGCGCTCACGCGTGTAAGCGTATACATATGCCGCCGAGAGTTGGCCCTCGTCCACAAGGCGCGCGAGGTCACAGTTTATAGCCCGTAGAGTACATCTCGAGCGCCCGAGAAAGAAAAAAAAAAGAGAGAGAGAGAGAGAGACGAAAGGAGGGGGAGGGTATAGAACCGCAAGCGTGATAATTAACCCGCGCGTGCAAAAACAAACGCGAGCGAACGGTTCGGCACGCGCTCCGCTAAGGCCCGTGAGACTCGAGCGACGACGCGAAGCTATTTCAAAGCGACCTAAGTACTTTTACGTAATGCAAGACAGTTGCGCGTAAACAAATTGCGCTCTAAACGGATGCTGAAAACAAAGATTAAGTAACTTTAGCGTGACAAAATACTTTTCTCTCAAAACTATACTTTCGTTTATTCCGTAGCAAAAGGTTGAAAGCTAAAATCCCCCCCCCCCCCCAAAAAAAAAAAAATTGCTCGCTGAAATACCACTTTCTGTGCGTCACTGGGACAACACAAGTTTCAAGAGCTCTATTGCTTACTTTTAATAATTATATGGATCGTTACTTTGATAAAGGCTGCTATATATATATATATATATATATATATATATATATATATACTTTGACAAAGGCTGGTCCACCAGCCGTAACGTTAGCAAAATATACTGTGCAAATCCAACGTACGTCGTGCTCTCTTCATTATACTACTGGGGCCAGCAGCGTGATTTCCTTAGCCACGACTCTATATATCATCATCATCAGCCTATCTTTATGTCCTCTGCAGGACGAAATCCTCTCCCTGCGATCTCCAATTACCCCTGTCTTGCACTAGCTCATTCCAGCTTGCGCCTGAAAATTTCCTAACTTCATCCCCCCATGCACCTAGTTTTCTGCCGTCCTCGACTGCGCTTCCCTTCTCTTGGTATTCATTCTGTAACTTTAATGGTCCACCGGTTATCCATCTTACGCATTACATGGCCCGCACAGCTCCATTTTTTTCCCTCCTAATGTCAACTAGAATATCGGCTATCCCCGTTAGCTCTCTGATCCACACGGCTCTCTTCCTGTCTCTTAACGTTAGGCCTAACATTTTTCGTTCCATCGCTCTTTGTGCGGTCCTTAACTTGTTCTCGAGCTTCTTTTTTAACCTCAGAGTTTCTGCCCCATATCTTAGCATCGGTAGAATGCAATGATTGTACACTTTTCTTTTCAACGACAGTGGTAAGCTCCCATATTAGGATTCGCAATGCCGGCCGTATGCACTCCAACCCAATTTTATTCTTCTGTAAATTTCTTATCATGATCAGGGTCCCCTGTGAGTAACTGCATGACCTAAATAAACGTACTCCTTTACAAACTCTAGAGGCTGACTGGCGATCCAAAATTCTTGTTTCCTTGCCAGGCTATGGAACATTGTTTGTCTTCTGCATATTAATCGTCAGCCCCACTCTTATACTTTCTCGGTGAAGGTCCTCAATTATTTGTTGAAATTCGTCCCCATTGTTGCTGATTAGGGACAATGTCAACTGCAAACCGAACGTTGCTGCGATATTCGCCGGTGTTCCTAACTTCTAAGCATTGCCACTCTAAGAGGTTGGATACTCGTATTTTTTATTTATTTATTTATTTTTTATTTTTTATTTTGACGTGAAACGCTTTTAAAAAGGCACAAAGGAGGTCGCTTGCTGAAACCGATGGAGCGAAACCATGTTATAGCATTATCGCTTATATCTTTTCAACCATACACGCGTCGTACTTAGGTATCGTTGTGTCGAGGGAAAAAGTCACTACTCGACCATGCATGTGTCGCGCCATGCGTGACGCTGTCAGAACTAAATTTAGCCTCGCGCGCGGTGTTGAGATAGGCGAAGCTGGGCATGCACTACGTTTGTCCATCCCGGCAGGAATGGTTCGGTTTGAGACAGCGATAGTAGGTAAAATTGATCAACCTCCATATCTGGTGTTCATCAGGAGCTGTAAGGCCTACATATGTGCAATGTGTTGAAAACATTTCACGTTTGCTCGGCTAGTGCCACAACATCCACAACCGCCTCCCAGTTGTAACGCGGTATAGAAGTTCTCAAAAGGTGCTAAGTTTAGTCTTTGGCTGCATAAGGATACAACGTAACGGTGATTCGCAAGATGGGTAATTTGCTAAAATTCGACAGAGACACTTGAGACTGCTTACGCGTGGTAATGCGAAAGCATTATACCGTTTGTAGACCTCGGAATGTCATTTTGACCGATTGGGGTTCTTTAACGTGCACCCCAAAACATGAGCGCTCTAGCATTTCACCCGCATCGAAATGCGGTCGCCGGAGCTGGGAAATGAACCCGCAACCTCGCGCTTAGCAGTTGGCTTACCAACTACATCCGCGAAAAGTAAGACTGACGTTTTCAGCGTCCCAGAAGCATAATTTACGAATCTAGGTTATAACTTAACTTTTCTCTTAGGTGTCCGTTTATATTGAGGTACATTGTATAGTAAATAGCCCTTTCCTATAGAATACAGAAAAGCACTCACCGCGAGTGGAGGCTTAATTGGTAAGGGCCAGCAAGGACGCAACAGTGAAATAAGGGTGACGACGCCACCCTTTAGTTACCGCGCCAGCGCCACGTGACCTCGTGAATATCTAATGTTCACACGTGTCTATATACTATAGTTATAGTTCAAACGAAAAATTAAATTTTCGAAAACGCTTCCCACACCGAAACGACCCAAATGCGAGAGAATACCTGCTCAGGAAAACAGATGCTGCCCTGATAATGGCAAGTACCCTTGTCGAAACGCTGGCTTCAGTGACATTCCTGGTTCGAGCACTGCGGTATCTGGGGTCTCACAGTGACGTACAGGAGGTGAGGTTTAGTTGGCGGGAAATTAAGAAAAACTTTATGCGCAGCATTCTTTGTGAACTTTAGACGCCTTGAATCTATCTATCTATCTATCTATCTATCTATCTATCTATCTATCTATCTATCTATCTATCTATCTATCTATCTATCTATCTATCTATCTATCTATCTATCTATCTATCTATCTATCTATCTAAGCATGAATGAAGTCAGGAGCGTATCCCTGTTTATGAGTATAATATGCACTTGTGACACACATTATACCCTCATAGGAATTCCTTCTCGGAAATGCTTTGATATATCGGTGTGTGCGTGTGTGTGTGTGTGTGTGTGTGTGTGTGTGTGTGTGTGTGTGTGTGTGTGTGTGTGTGTGTGTGTGTGTGTGTGTGTGTGTGTGTGTGTGTGTGTGTGTGTGTGTGTGTGTGTGTGTGTGTGTGTGTGTGTGTGTGTGTGTGTGTGTGTGTGTGTGTGTGTGTGTGTGTGTGTGTGTGTGTGTGTGTGTGTGTGTGTGTGTGTGTGTGTGTGTGTGTGTGTGTGTGTGTGTGTGTGTGTGTGTGTGTGTGTGTGTGTGTGTGTGTGTGTGTGTGTGTGGTGTGTGTGTGTGTGTGTGTGTGTGTGTGTGTGTGTGGTGTGTGTGTGTGTGTGTGTGTGTGTGTGTGTGTGTGTGTGTGTGTGTGTGTGTGTGTGTGTGTGTGTGTGTGTGTGTGTGTGTGTGTGTGTGTGTGTGTGTGTGTGTGTGTGTGTGTGTGTGTGTGTGTGTGTGTGTGTGTGTGTGTGTGTGTGTTGTGTGTGTGTGTGTGTGTGTGTGTGTGTGTGTGTGTGTGTGTGTGTGGTGTGTGTGGTGTGTGTGTGTGTGTGTGTGTGTGTGTGTGTGTGTGTGTGTGTGTGTGTGTGGTGTGTGGTGTGTGTGTGTGTGTGTGTGTGTGTGTGTGTGTGTGTGGTGTGTGTGTGTGTGTGTGTGTGTGTGTGTGTGTGTGTGTGTGTGTGTGTGTGTGTGTGTGTGTGTGTGTGTGTGTGTGTGTGTGTGTGTGTGGTGTGTGTGTGTGTGTGTGTGTGTGTGTGTGTGTGTGTGTGTGTGTGTGTGTGTGTGTGTGTGTGTGCGCGCGCGCGCGCGCGCGCGCATTTTTACTAGACGCTCCACTTGGCAAAAAAAAAAAATGGATTTACCGCGTACAGGCTGTCGATAAGACGCGCGCAAAACCGCGTTGAATAAAGGCCACGCGGTTCGGCGCGACGCAGGAGGCGGCTTCTTCAGCCCGGTGCTACCGCGTTCTCGCCGCCCTCTACACAGCAATGTAAGCGGCGCCAGTAGTAAGTCACCGGCAGGCAGGCAGGCTGGGTGTCGTCCGCGCGCCGACGCGTTGTTTTACTTCCTCGGGGGGAAAAACCTACGCGTGATTTCCCCGACACGCGCGGCGAGCCAAGGCTTCTCGTTAAACAGCGGAGAGAGAGACGCACACTCATCATCCGCCGCTTCTTCTTTCTTTTTTGGACGTTTCGATAAGGCCGTCGCGCCGGACACGTGCCGCCGGCAGCGGGCGGTCGTCGCTGATGGGTTTTGGCGCCGTTATGAGCTACAACGCATTTGAGGAGGCGCGAGAAGACAAAAATAATACAAGAGGAACACGGCAGGAATTGGTAGAGCAAGTCCCAGGGCAGCGGACGCTGTCGGCGTTGTTGTTTTCTTGATAATTATTACGAGGACCTGCGAGTGGTGATCGGCCAGGTTTAGATACAAAAGCCCCCCTCGGTTCCCCTTCTTGCTCACTGTTAACAGGTAACACATGCACACACGTGCGGTCGTTGTCCTCGCGTTTGTCTGTTAGCGCATGCGTGTTAAGTTTACCGTGAGCAACGATTGTAGACATATGCTTAATATATTGTGTGAGCGCGTGTAAAGTGCAGAATGTTTCTGTGGCAGCCGATGTTTTTTTTTTTTTTAATTATGGAGTTCAATGTCCCCAAGCAACACACAGGCTATGAGAAATGCCGTCGTGAAAAGAGGAAGAGGAGGCTATAGATACTTTAATTTTAGTTACCTATAGTCGGGTACAACTTGAGGAGGTAGAAGATGCCGGATCGCGGCAGCCGATTGCCTCCTCAACCAAAGAAGTAGTCCCGCTGATGCGACTCGGCCAAGTTCGAAGCGCGGTCTGTCATGATTCTCCGTCGGCGGAGTCACCGGCCGTCCGGCTCATGACCTCAGTGCGCGCCTGATTGGTGGAGGCTCGTGTGCATCCGCCTTTGACGGGCAAATGCCGCTGCCTTCTAAAGTGTACCGGGCTATAGGGTGCATTAAAGTGCGCCCAAATGTACGGTACACGAGCGGTTTCCCTCTCTTTCTTTTTCTTAAGATTCAGCCCCCAGCAGTAATCGAACCCGCGACCTCGTGCTCGTAGCAGGATGCCATACAATTACAGAAATATTGACACCCCCTGGAGGTTATCTTGTCCCCAAACGATTATCATCCATCCATCCATCAGCCTTTTATTTCTTTCACGCTGCGCGCCCTGTACTTTCAAGTAAAAAAACAGCGCGCACATGTCAGGAGTACCGACTTGTGGGCTGGTCGGCCATATATATATATATATATATATATATATATATATATATATATATATATAGAAAGTGAGAAGCGCAACTTCGCGGTTATCTTTAGTTTATTTACCCAACAGTTTCGGTTTTTCAAGGTCGGTCCACCGACCGATACTGTTGGGTAACTAAACCAAAGATAACCACGAAGTTGTACTTCTCATCTTCCTAAGTACGCTTGGCCCATTGAAAAATTCAGTGTATATATATATATATATATATATATATATATATATATATATATATATATATATAAAGACACGCAACGACGGTGATCGATAGGTATGTCTGCGTCGCTAAATATGGTCCTGTACGTATCAGCCTGATACCGTGTTTCTTTGACAGGAGAGTGGCATTTGCATAGTGGTAAAGAAAGGAAGTCCACGCGAGATGTATATAGATCATAGATAATATTGTTGTTCGGGGACACGATAAGCTCAAAAGAGTGTCTCTCTTTCTCTCTCTCTCTCTCTCTTTTGAAAAGTGCAGCCGGGTGTTGTCCGCGCGCCGAAGCGTTGTTTAACTTGCCCGTGGGGGAAACTACCCGTGATTAAAAAAAAAATGCCACAGTTTCGCCCGAAAGGCGAAGCATCAATTCTGATAGCAAATTAGTAGAGAGCTACAAGGAGTAGGGATACTAGTTCTATCGGCTGCATAAACTTGACACATTCGCTTACTAACTGAATTAAAGAGCGTGGTGTCAGCGCGCACAAGTAAACGTGAATAGGCTCGATGACCGCAGACAACCACTGTAAAAACGCGGGCGTGGGGACGCGCGGCCGCCGCAGCGAGCGCAGGTTCGTGCGGTCTATCGCTTCAACGCAAACTGAGCGGAATACGCACAGCGCATACAAAGGTCAGAGCCGTGTGGAGATCACTTACAAGATACGGTGCGCGCGACAACACCGACAGCCGGCACAGGCGCAACGTACAAGAACGCATTTGTTGGCAGAGTATAGGCACCGGGCGCGGGATGAATTTGGACCGGTGGTGCCTTCATGCGGAGGCGCCGCGAATGTAATGGCATGTTGCGGCTGGGCCGCGCGCAGCAGGCGCTGCCGTGAAACCAGGTCTGATCAAACATGTTGCGTTTTTGGGTGCACAAACAGTTACTGAAACATGACTTATGCTGGTTAGGCCATTCAATTTAACCGTTGTTCATCGCGGCATCGCGTTTTTCAGGTGGAAAGTCTGTATATGTGCGGTCTGTAGGCAACAGCGCGTTCAGTGCTCAGCAATTGAAACGCGATACTCGAATCGCATGGTCGCCAGCGCTTTTTGCACTGACTGTAAGCGCTGGGGACACCAAACTGATGCATTGTGGTGTAGAGTGAAAGCGAGAACCTTCGTAACGCATTATGACTGCATTTGGTCCCACGGCGCTCACCTGTGGCACGAAAAGAAAAGAAAAAGAAAAACGGCGGCAGCCGCGCGCTGCCAGCGCTTCAATCGCTGGGCACTGTACATTTCCGACGCTGATTTGCTATGATGTAGTTGTTCTAACTTTAATAAAAGAGGCGTTCATACGCAAGAGCTTCGTGTCCCGCTTACCTGTCTTCGCCTCCGCAGTGTAACGGCTCTGTAGCTTGGGCACCGAAGGCGAACACTCAGACGTGTAGTCATTTTACCGTCTTATCAGTGTATCAGTCTTCCTTTAATGTACATTTTCGTTCCTAGCAATTCCCAACTCTGGTTGCGTCCGGCACACCACTGTGCTGTGCATCGACGGCGAACGCCAACGCAGTGGCGTGTTCACACTCGCCGCCACCGACGGCTCCAGTCGCGCTAAGCAATTTAAAATGGGCCGTGACTGAAGATTGGGCTAGTTTATAAGCAATTAAGAATGGGGAAGCATTGCAAAGATAAAAGAACTACAACGGACAGAGAGCGGGAACTTACTGACACATGTGTGATCGGCGAAGCAGCTCAAGAAACAGAATAAGGAAGACGTATGTCTCCTTTTTTTTTTCTGTCCATAATGTTTGTGTCATTTGCATATTTCCATGATTAAATACGCGGTAATGTTAAAGCGCAAAGCCAAAAAACATTTGGAATATAACTGCTGGAGTTCCACGTCTTAGCTTGCCGCGGTGAGCTCCGTTCGCGTGGTGCATTTGCATCGCAATTTGCGCTCGTTTTCTGCTTTATGTACTACCTGATGCCACGAATGTGATCTGCCTCGTACAGGTGACGACCTTTCTCAAAAGCAGACACACAAAAATGCGTTTTCCGGTGCGTCAGCCTTTAAAACCCGCTGTGCCAAATCACTGGAAGCACCGAGAGCCTTCATCCCGTCGTCTGCTTCACATGCCAGTGCTTTGATAGCTGCCGTTCGCGGCGCTGTTCGCCAGCTTTTCGCCGGCGCGCCGCTGGCGCCTTACGACGGCCGCCCGGTGCCTATAGAAGCCGCCCCCCCCCCCCCCCCATCTCCCTCCCTCCCTCCCACGCTGCCTTCCCGCTTTGCTCCTTTCGCGGGGGAGATTGTGTCGCCGGTTACCCTCGCGCCCGGTAGCAAGATACGCATTTGGTGCCGCAGCACAGAGGCGCCCCCCCCCCCCCCCCATCCCTCCCTCCCATACCCCCACGGCTCTCGCGCGACGGAAGTCCCGTTTTCTCTCCGCTGTGCGCTCGCTCTCCGTGAAGGCGCGCGTCCCCCGCGCGCCTTCACTCGCACATACGGCGCGCGGCGATTTTATCGTCCTTGGACTTTGTACGGAACCTCACGATGACGACGACGGCAGAAATCCGCTTGAAGTGTCCATATAATTGTTATCGCAATAAAATAATTTAAGAGTGTAGTCACTGAGCCAGTGTGTGGTGGATAGTGCTGCCGGTTTCTAGTACTTCTGTTCCTCAGAATATAATTTCAACATATCAACAACTATCAGACCTGCAACGAGACCAACTATCATATATCAGATACGACGACGCATGTATGCACACGTGTGCGTATACGTGTGCGTACGTGCGTGGCCTCCTCTCTCTTTCTCTCTCCCCCTTTATGCCATATGCAAAACGACCATTAGAGCACTGCACGGGCTCGGGCTTACCCGAAAGCTCGGGCCCGGCCCGTGGGGCGGGTCGGGGCGGGTAGGCCAGCTTTTTCACGGGTTCGGGCTCGGCATGTGCTTTTTGACCCGGGCCCGGGCCAGGCTCGGGTATCTTGACTCGGACTTTCTGGTGGTGTGCATGTAACGTGCAGCGAGTTATCCTCGCGCGTCTCGACTCTGAAAAACCTGTTGCCCCGGCGCAGCTGGAAGCTAGCTGTGCTACTCCTGTGTACTTCCATTTTCTTCCGTCGTATTTTGCACTGTTTGAACAGAATGTAAAAGTCCAGAAAGAAGTCATCTCAACCCAAAGGATGCCATTGTATTCCTTACCTAAATCAATGTAATTAATGCTTTCAGCGTGGTGTAAGCGCGTTTGCGACTTGCCGATTCTTCAAAGGCGAATTGGTAAAACAATGATTGGTAAGATAAGATAATTCGTCACGCGGCTGAAATATGGCACTGCGTCCATCCATGACTGCACGCATGTTCTCAACCGGCCGCCTATAGCAGCAGCGCATCACCATGGAGGAACGAGAAGCTTTCTTTGTCCATTTACTCCATCCATGCGCTGGGCTCGATCACGACCGGTTGGGGCTGCGCTTTGGCTATAGTGTACTAAAATACGGTTGAGTGGGACAAGCGGCCGGGGCGGCGCATGCTTTGCAGTGAGGCGCCCGACGCGGAAAATACTGTGACGGCGCTGCGATAGAAGTGGATTGGGCCGCATCAAGGTCGCGCCGTTGGAAACTGCTGGCGATACTGCTCGGCAGTAGAGATGGGTCGCTCAGGAGCGAGCCGGATCTTGTGAGCGGCTCTTTTAAAAGAGCGAGTGAGCGCTCGTTCAGTAAAAATGAGCGGCGGTTCTTTTGGAGAAAGGGAGCCGGTTCTCTCGCGTTCAGAGAGCCGTGCCGATGCGTTCCGTCAGAGCCGGGTCTTCTGCTGGTGCGACTTCCACGCCATCCATTAGCGGTACGAGAAAGCAACTGCCCTCCCGCCCTTCCTCGCAAGAGTCGCCTTCACCCCCTCGCCTTCGGCTGAAGAACGAAAGAACCGCCGCTCACTTACTGAACCGTTCACTTACTGAACCACCGCTCACTCGCTCTTCAAAAGAGCGGCTCAAAAGATCCGGCTCGCTCCTGAGCGCTCCTGAGCGCTCAGGAGCGGGCCGTTCTTTTCGCCTCGGCTCTCTCGCTCTTCGAAAGATCCGGCTCACTCCTGAGCGCTCAGGAGCGGGCCGTTCTTTTCGCCTCGGCTCTCTCGCTCTTCAAAAGATCCGGCTCGCTCCTGAGCGCTCAGCAGTGGGCCGCTCTTTTGAAGACAGAGGAAGCCGTGGTTAAGTAAGTGAGCGGCGGTTCTTTCGGAGTGAGGAAGCCGGTCCTCTCTCCTTGAATGAGCCGTGCCGAACCGTTCCGTCAGAGCTGGGTCTTCTGCTGGGTTTCTATGTTTTTCGATTTCTGACCGACGATTGGTGGCCGGTGTGGGCCGACTCGCGCTACTGGCACTCGCTCGCTCACAATAATTTTTCTTATTTTGACCAAAGTTGATTTTAATACACCACAAAAACAGAAAAGCTCCTGTAATGACAATGAGGTTATATTTTCTAAAAAATACATAGCATTCTGTCTTACAGTAGTATAAGCATTTTATCCTCAATATCAGGAAGAAAGGTACATTACAATTAAAAATTCACGTTTTGAAAATAAGTAATTGATAAATATTCTCCAAACATAGCGAAATCACATATAACACGGTTATTCTAATGCATACATCGATTTTTCAAAGCCAAATAGCTAGACTGTACGTAAGACAGACTACAGATTTAAGGGAACCGGTGAGCCGTTCAAATGAGCCGGTTCATTTCAGTGAGCGGAGCCGTTCCGAGCCGCTCACTGAAGTGAGCCGTTTTGCCCACCTCTACTCGGCAGGGTCATTCGTACAAATTCGCGCGCTGGTATTTACATTCATACCACTCAAATGTTGTTCATAATCGCATATGACATGTATTTATGCCTTAAGAATAAATTCGTTTCATTCTCTTGTTTATTTTTATTTCTTTAATGCCGCTCGGTGGTCTTTTTCGGTCTCGGGCCAGGTTCGGGCCGGTTTCGAGCCGGGCCGGGCCGGGCCGGGCCGGGCTCGGGCCTAAGGTAATGGGGTGGCGGGCCGGGCTGGGCGGGTAACGTAGATTATTTCCGGGCCCGGGCCCGGCCCGGGCCCGGCTCGCGCCATAAAACGTTTGGTCGAGCTAGGGCAGGCAGCCCAACGTAAAAACGGGCCCGGGCTGAAAAAATCGGCTCGTGCAGTGCTCTAAGTCGCACATCTCTAGGGGTGCCCCGGCCCTTATCGGAGCCGCTGCACCTATTCCCGCTTATCGCGGCGCCACTGTCGGAGTCGCCGCTGATGGCGCGCCCTCGCAAGTGCCGCGGAGTATACCGCTGTGTGTGTGCATATAGCCGCGGATTTCCCGCGTAAAATTCGAGCGCGCGCTTTTGAAGATGCCCGGTTACGCACTTCCCGCTGAGTTTACCGGAACGGAACAAGCGAGCGTCTGAGCGGGGACATTGCCTTGCACGTATCGCATCGGGGGGAGGCAGGAACTTCTCCTGTTTGTATACTGCGTTATTTGTGTGATCTCCTTTTATTCTCAAACTAAAGGAATACGTTGATTCTAGTATACTTGTACGTTTTGTATATGATATGAAATTTGAACACAGAAAAAAAAGCTAAAGCCTGCATTATTTCAAGCCAATTTGAATAGGAATTAATACTTGCATCGAGTTAGAAATATTAATAAACTCGTTCAAAATAGAACTCGTAGCATTGGTTTAAACGCCTGTCTTTTTTAAACATTTTTTTTCGATCAGAACCTCTCCTGGAACACTACTAACATAAGCTTTATATAGTATAGGGGAACTCTCCCAGGTAAAGTTCGTCAGTTTTACGACGTGAAATACCTACCCCGAAGGCTAATATGTCATACAGCTTGTTATTCCTTAGTAGGGTAGCAAACCGGTTCTTGCCATCTAGTTAACTTCCCTGCCTTTCCCCTTTCTTCTTTCTCTCTCTATTCCTTAGTCACGTTAACTATACTGCTGTCTCGCCTGGAGTACAGCTTCCGCAGCAAATAAAAATCGACTGCATTTTACTCCATAAAAGAATTGTTGGCTGTACCTGTAACGTGCCTTAGCACTTTCCCACAGCGCCGTTGTTTAAAAGGCTTGGCGTAATCAAACTTTCTGATATTTATAAATGCCGTTTATCATACACTTTCACCAAGAAATGTGTTGGCAATATATTACGACTGTACACGAAATGGCAGACCTAAACAAAAAACTTGCAGAAAGCTTAAGCTTCGCCTTTACCAGTGGAACGCGACATCAGTCAAAGATCCCTGACTGCTTCTCACGCTTCCCGGCAACTGCAGCTTATGTAACCGTAATGTTTACCGGGAAACGCTTGCGGTGAACGTTATGCACGAAGGCTTTCTGGTTATTTTTTAGATGCGAAGCAGCTTATGGGGGGGTGGGGGGGGGGGGTTCTCCGTCCCTCCTTCCGTCCCGCGGCGTCCCACACCCCCACATCGCATGCTCGTCCCCTCCCATTCTCTCTCCTCTCCTACGCTCCCCCCTTGCTCTCCTCTAGGAATCCTCTACGCAGCGGCGCCCGCGTGCCACACCCCCATAGCGCTTGCGTGTCCCCTCCCCCTATATCTCCTCTCCTACGCTCCCCCCTTTCTCTCCTCTATGAATCCCCTACTCTACGGAGCGCGGCGCGCACGACAGGTGGTGCGACAGCTGCATACTCCGCTGGGGGCGCCACGGTAGTTCCGCGGTATGAAAATGACGGAGCGCGCGCGCCTCATTCTCTCTCCTGTGCAGCGCCGCGATGAGCGCTCGGGCCGCTGCCGCGAAACGGGAGTGGCGACGTGGCGATCCCGAACTCCGGGCTCGGGAAGCCGAATCGAAACGTCAACGTCGAGCAGTGGATCCCGAGGCGGCGCGGCAACGCGAAGCCGAATCGAAACGTCAACCATCTCCCGCTCAAGCTAACCATCTCCCCGCTGCTTCGCATCCACATATGGTTCCCTTTAGCGGGAGATTTAGTAATTTTTTTTCTTTCCCCCGCATGGGGTGATCGGGGCGAGCCACTCCCACTAAGACAGACCTCAAACGGCAACTGGAAGAGGGGTTTGTGTTTCAGTTTCCGCGTAACGGAAATATGCTCTCTCGTATATTCAAATTACAATCCGACGCTATCATGCATCTGTAGGTTCTGTGTAAGTCATACTTTACGAATTTTATTACGCATTTTACTTTGAGAAATTCAATTAGTTCAGTAACGCCTTGGAGCCACGCGGAGGACCTGCGGATGATTTTTCTCATACGGACAAGTGCGCGGACGCCGAACGCCGGATTTTCTGCGACACGGGGCCCCTAACGCTATCGTGTTAAAACATCCATCACTGGAACATAGCCCGTCCTCGAACAAACTACACTCTGCAAATTATTGGTTACAACCTTCCTAAGATATTAAATAACAAGCTAATGATATTGATCTAACTTCGTGTATAACTTCCAGATAGCATTTCTTTTTACCTTGAGAATATTTAGTTCAACTCATTTGTATATCTAAATTTGTGTTTCCTTGAAATATTTAGTTATTTGTTTTGTTCCGTTCTACAACTGTTTTTTTCTTTTAATCAACGAAGGATTTTCATTACTTGATGGTGTTGAAGCAAATCATTATTTTCATGCTCAGATTTCTTATCAATGTAATCAGTTTTTAGCGTTTATTAGCAATTTGTTTTCCATTGTTTCTTTATATGGTTCGCGTCTGGGGTGTGTCGAATTATTGATCATTTTAAAATTATTTGATCTTTTTCCATTACAATTCCTTCTTTTTTTACCTCTTGCCCCCATGCTGATTGCGCCTATACAGTTCCCTCCATTAATTACTATAGATCTAAGCACAAATTACTAAAAATTAAATAGAATTACTTGCACTGCGATCGTTCTGGCACCATGGGAACAGTGGGCAGTACATGGATTTGTCTGATCTTCGTGCTTGTGGATTCAGACGTTCTTGTGTCTTCGTTTATTACACTTTATCAGCCCTCATTGGCTTAAATTTCAAAGCAATACATACTTTTTTTTCTTTTTTAACAGACCGCAAAAATTCGGCAGAGACACTTCAGACTGCTTACGTGTGAGAATGCGAAATCATTATAGTCCCTTTGGTGAAATCTTTAGTCAGCCAGATGGCTGCGAAGTGACGTGCGCAATCACGCACGCACTAGGCGCACCTTTAGTCTGCCAGAACCGTGGACCCGTTCTGGCCTTGGGGTAGCGGGCTCCTTCTTGCACCCCGGAGTCCCAAGTTCGATTGCCACCCAGACCGAAATGTACCGAGTTTTCTTTGCAAAGCCACCAATTTACTTTATTTCCAGGAACCTCCTTGAGAAATTCGACGGCAATCGGAGCATCTTTAACCTGTTTGTACTCTTCGCGCTGTGTGCCATTATTGGTACCATCGCTCGGTCCCGCCGCCGACGACGACGCCGGATTGTCGCGTAATGGGGCATGTAATGATTTCGCATTAATAAGACTCTGCGAACACGCATAACCGCTGCTAAGTGCAGCGGTTCCGCTTATCCATGTGTCCGTGGCGCGATGGTTTCAATATGGCGCTTCTGTGGTTAGAGGTCCCGTGTTCGAATCCTGCCGTCCGACAATTTTAATAATGTTTATTAGAGCGAAAGCTCTACTACGCCATGTTCTCGCAAGCTCATTCATCGCGTCGCAATGACCTTGAGCCGCCGGAGCGCAAGTGTGGCAGGTGTGACGTCACGCCACGTGATCCGCTGCGGAGAGGCGTCGCAGCTGCGCTCGCCCGGAGCCTCGCCGCTGCGGTACCACGTGACTAGGTGAGAGTTTCGCGGCATGCGTCGCCGGCGCTTGGTCGCTCAGTGTCGCCATGGATGGCGCGCCGACGCGTCCGTCTGTGCGTGCGCTTCAGCGCAAGCGACAGGCTGAATCAAATCATCCAGTAGATATACCTAGACGGTAGGCTGCGAAATCTCAATCAAAGGCAAAGTTGGCTGCTGAAACACCGGAGCAAAGGGAGGCCAGATTAGCACGTTATAGAGAAGCTGACCAAGCGCCGAAGCGTGCATTAATGAAACACCGTGTACATAGTCTGCAAAACAAAGCCAAACAGAGCTTTCGCTCGTGATAACTATAGGTTTACAAGAGTTAAAACGTCATCCAATTTTGTTTAATTACATATAAGGAAGTGCTTCTCGAAAATGACTAGTTTGCAAACTCACGAAGGCGCTTAAAGCTAGAAGGACGTAGCTTAGGCAAATCCACCCCACCACTCCCTTGCTGGGTGAACTGCCCTGCTTATAGCTACCGTAGCTGCACGAAGTCGCGGGATCGAATCCCAGTCGCGGCGGCCGCATTTCAATGGAGGCGAAATGCAAAAACGTCCGTGTGCTTGCGTTGTATACTGCACGTTAAAGAACCCCAAGTGGTCAAAATTAATCCGGAGCCCTCCACTACGGCGTGCCTCATAATCAGAACTGGTTTTGGCAAGTAAAACCCCAGAAAGAATAAGAAGCAGCACATACCTCGCGATGTAGGAAGTACGCAACAATAAAGTATTTGAAAGTAAGAATTCTCCTTGGATCAAAGGGAGATTGCGACAGAAACATGCGAATGATGTTCACGACTGGACGAAATCCCAACACATGTATGATGAAAAGAGCGGTCCATGCTCTCTGAAACTTTTTTACACCCTTCAAGTATTATCTCGTCCTCAAGCAACAGTCGTCATCTATCTTGCGCGCACTCCCCCTCCCCCTTTTTTATTGCGATAGCAATTATATGGACACTTCAACCGGATTTCTGCCGTCGGCGTCGCCGTCGCCGTCGCCGTGAGGTTCCGTATAGATAAAATCTTCGCCGCGCGCCGTATGCCCCAGCGGAAGCGTGCGGGGACGCGCGCTATCACGGAGAGCGAACGCACTCAATCTCCCACGCGCAAGCAAGGAAGCGGAAAGCCAGCGCCGGAGGGAGCAGGGGGGGGGGGGGGGCACTTCTCTGCCAACAACCGCGCTCGTCGCTCGTCCGCACAGTCTCTTATCTCTCCCACGCGCACGCAAGGAAGCGGGAAGCCAGCGCCGGAGGGAGCGGGAGGGGGGGGGGGGGGGGGCACACTTCTACGCTGCCAACAACCGCGCTTGTCGTTCGTTCTACCGCACCGTCTCTTATCTCCACACGGCTCTGACCTTTATTTCGCCGCTCAGTTTCCGTTGAAGCGATAGACCGCACGTACCTTCGCCCGCTGCCAGCGTTTTGACAGTCGTTGGCTGCAGTCATTCAGTGTGATCTATTCATGTTTGTTTGTGCGCGCTCACACCACGCTTGTTCATTCAGTTAGTAATAGTCGGGCCACATTTTCCAACGCACGCTACACATGCAATGCTGCCCAGATCGGCAGTGCAGCACTACAGGTGTGTCCCTTCGCACGCGCTGCCCACGGTAAGCGCTTCTCATCAACACCACCGTTTCACACGCGCCTTCTCGTGGTCATCGAGTCTCTCTTCATGTCGGTCTACTTACGCCGCAGCACACCTGCTTACTTAATCAGCTCATGTTTACTACAATTCATATTGCTACCAAGGCCGCTCACCTTACTTTGTATGACATTGCTGTGTTGCTATCGCATTCATTGATTCGCCCTTAGGGCGAAACTGTGACATTTTTTTTTTCTTTAGCGCGGTATACGCTCGATACTTCCCGGTCACGACCGGCATGCGAGTGTTAGCGTATCAGGCGCGCAGCCCTAACTAAAGAAAGGAAGTCCACGCATATTGTTCGAGGACAAGATTAGCCCGAAGGGTTGCGTGTGTCTGTGGGTGTGTGCGTGGTGCGTCTGCGTACGTGCGTTTAAGCGTGCGTGCGTTTATGCGTGTGCATGCCTGTTTGTGCGCGTGTGTGCATGTGTGTGATCGACAGAAAAAGGCTGTTACTCGTATATATACTCTTAAAAGCGCTGTTTCACAACCGCAGTACAACACTTTTACAACGTCTTTCTCGGCTACGCCGCGTATACAGGGCCCGTGCTGCCTTTGTGCATACTGCATAGGGCTCTAGAATTTAAAAATTCGTTTAGGAGCTGCCACTTTCTCTTTGTATCATTTTTACACAGTTGAAGTTCATGTTCATACTATAATTTCGGTTAGCATAATTATTTAAAAGCAAGGCTAAGGTGTGTTAGAGTATCTCTTATAGCGTAGTTTTAAGTTTGCATTGAACGGTTGACGTTTAGTCTTTTTATACAAGTTATCTTTCTTGCGAAGGGATCGTATGAGTGAATTGGACAACCAAGGGCAGCATGGGGCAAAGTAGTGTCTGTTAGATGATTGCAATGTAGTTGAACGCTCAATTGCTGAATAAATAACATCGTAGAACCTGATCAACGCCTCGTCTGGATCTTTAGCAGTATGACGTGACACTATACTCGACTAGTCTGCATCTTAAATGAGCTGACAGTATTCGAATTAAAAAGACGCCTCTGCCGTGATACGTTGCTATGATTGATGGGCCTTTGAAAATATAAGAACACGGGAAAGTGATCGGTAATATCACTCTCGATCACGCCTGCGTGAGTGGTGTCATCGAAGTTCGTGAGGATATGATCAATTAATGACTGTGATCCCTAATCAGTACAGCGTGTTGGTACTGATAATAGCAACCGAAACCCATAGCTATAAATACAAGTCATATATTCAAGGTTAGTATAGCTAGAGGAATCAAGTAAATTATAATTCACGTCACTCATGATTAATACATTTTTGCGCTCAGCAGTCAGTTTGCCAAGTAAGTAATTCCTTTACAAAAAATGGAGGGGTCACAAGAAGGCGAGTGATAGACAGCAGCAAGAATCGTTTTTCGTTGGTTCTGACGTATCATTCCAGCCAAACACATTTCCATTTCGCGACATTCAAATGTAAATCATTTCGTCTCTTATACAGAATATTGCTCGATACAAAAACGGCTGAACCATCATGAGCTACTGCAATTGCTTTCGTTTTGATAAGGTTGTGCACATAGTACCGTCATCACAACCGATCAAATCCTCCTCCTCTATTGCCACTATCATGATCATCGTCGTCATATTACCCGTTTCGCTTCAGCCGATTCCAACCTAGCACTATACAAATGTAACATTTCTATCAAGTACACCTCCATCGTCCTCGACTATGTATTCCTTCTCCTGCGCCAACCAGAGGGCGCTACGACGCTCTCGACGACGCTCTCAAAAAATTCACCGACGATTACGATACTTCCTAATGCGAAATTTGAGCGCAACCATGTACGTGTTTTCATTTCGCGATATATGTCTGGCGCAGGGCCGGTATTTTGTAGCGATGCCTTTTCCGTAATAATGCTTTTTCGCGCTTATCGCGCTTTGTCAGTGGTCAGAGCGACGGTCCGCTCGTGTTATCAGCGGGATCAACCGGCCGTGAGCGGTGGATGATAAGACTAGTATACAATAAGTTATAAGGCATCGCTACAAAATTGCGGCCCAGGCAGCCGGTCTCGTGCGGCACGTTGCAGACGGAGTCAAGTGTGGCGCGACTGCCTCGCTCTGGAAATCGCGAGAGCCAGCGCGTGGGTGACGCGTGAGCGCGATTCACAGCAGCCTCCGTCGACTGACCTCCCAGACGACGCGCGCTACTCTGGTGCCATCGTCGCCGCACTACGCTTTTCTTCTCACGCTCTCACCGCACCCTCCTCCGCTTTCCGCCTCATGGTTCCGCTGCACCCTCCTCTCCGCTTTCCTCCTCACGTCTTTCATTCCCCGAGGCGCTCCGCGTTCGCTCTTTATCCTTCGCTGCGCTCGTTCGCTCGCTTACGCCGACGCTCGTCGCAGAGCTGCCCTCTAAAAAGGCAACCAGGAGTCATCGAAAAGTGAGAGAAACAGATACAGTAAATTAGATTCAAGGGATGGAAACAATGAAGATCATGGGGATTTGAAAATACGACAAGGAATAAATCAGAAACGAATATATAGGTACAATAACACAAAGGGAAGTCCCTTGTTGTGGCCCGAGCTGGCTTCCTGAGGACAAAAAACGTACCGGAGCAAATATTCGCAACAGGTTGATGTGCATGCGTTAGCAAAAGTCCGCATGCGACTCAGCACATCGCAATGGGATGCCAAGATAGGCCCGTCTACCTTCCACAAGCGCTGGGATTCGAAGAAAATGGAAGCATTAACTGGTCAACGGTCGAGATAAGCAAGTGTCGTTTAGAGCATTGGAGGGGGGGGGGGGAGGAATTCGGAGGACGCTTAAGCTTCGCCTTTAATAGTGGAACGCGATTGCATTCAAAGATCCCGGAATGCTTGTCAGGCTTCACAGCAACTGCAGCTTTCTTTTTTCTCCGCCTCCGCATGCGGCTCCCCAGGAGGCGAGCGCCATCTGGATAATATTTTATTGCGATAGCAATTATATGGACACTTCAAGTGTATTTCTGCCATCGGCGTCGTCGTCGCCATCGACGTCGCCGTGAGGTTCCGTACATAGACCAATGGCGATGAAATCGTCGCCACGCGCCGTATGCTGTATGTGCGAGTGAAACGCGCGAGGAACGCGCACTTTCCCGGGGAGCGAACGCACGGCGGAGAGCAAACGCGACTTCTTCCGTCGCGCAAAAGGCCGTGTGGGGTAATAGCGCCTCTTCCTCATCACAACCACAATCTGTCTCTCTCCGTGAGGGGACGGGAGGGAGGGAGGGGAGGCGACATTTAGCTGCGGCACCAAATGCGTATTTATATAAATACGTTGTGAGGCGAGAAGGTGGTAAGGATGTCCGACGCTGCTCGACGAGTGTCCTGTTCTGATCTCGTCGAAAACCTCCGAGCCACCGCCCTACCGCTGCCAGTGGCACCGGCAACAGTCACCAACGCCGCGTGCGTTCGGTGCGAACGCGGGCAAAACGCCGACGGCGTCAACAATAGTTCTGCGCGTTGCTGGTGCTTCTGCATGTCCAAGTTTATACAGCTGATAAAACTGCTATCCTTACTCCGTATAGCTCTCTACTAATTCGCTATCGCAATTGATGATTCGCCTTTCGAGTGAAACTGCGAGACTTTCTTTTTTTTTTTTTTTTTTTTGCAAGGTACACCGACCGGGGGGCGTCGCTGTATGAGTGGTAGAAATTCTGGAAAAGGGGTTTGTGCTTGAGTTTCCGCGTAACAGAATTACGTTTTCTCGTATATTCAAACCCCGATCCGACGCTGTCGTACCTGTAGGTTCTGTGTAAGTCGTACTTTACGATTTTTATGACGCATTTTACTTTGAGAAATTCAATTAGTTCACCAGCGCCTTTGCGCCGTGCGGAAGGCCTGTGTGGTTGGGGTGGTTCGCGACGATTTTCTTGGCCGCGGACGCCGCACGCCGGGACGGACGCCAGCGCCAGATTTTCTGCGACACGGGGCCCTTAACGCTGTCGCGTTAAAAATGCAGGGGAGAGATTGTTAGAACCAGAGTCGCTACAGGCATAGGTAACTCTACAATATAGAGATAGAAGTTTTCATGAAGAAAGAAAAGGTCAAGGAGAGATAGGCGAAATACTAGACTGCCGATAGACGAATAGTAAAAAAACTGATTAGATCAAGCAGGCCAGGTGACTATTTGTCGTCACTCCGTTTCAAAGGGGATGTTAATAAACATTTTCATCATCATCGTCGTCGTCATCGTCAACTCATTTATCCCTTCGCTGACATCAGCCGAGAAAGTGAGACGCTATCCGAAACGACAACGACCCACGCTTCATCTCTCGTCTCAGTGTTAGGCATCGAGACTCAAGCTCTCGAGTGTTCACGCATCTGATCCCGATCGCAAATGTGTTCAGTCTTACGCAGAGAATGTGCACTAGGGCATTTTCACACTTGGGACGCTTTTTCCTGGTGATAAGCGATCTGAGGTGTCACGGCGAATGTTTATCGTGTCCTCCCCATAATGCTTTCAACGCTCGATAGGTGGTGTGCTGGCGCTGCCGTCAACTGTGGAAAGCAACAGTGCAAAGTACCCGCATACGTGCCTTTCAACAGGTATAAACCAAGAAACGGCATGCGTCGAGCTGCGCACGCTGCGCCCAGAAGCCGCTTATCGTTTTCACAGATAACGGGGAAGAACGACCCGAAAGCGGAACTATGCGCTATCTGCACTGTGATTTATAGATACCTTTCCCACGGAAGTGTTACCGCGATGCCGTCTGGACTGTTGAGAGACCACATGAGTGCTAAACAAAATTATTATGAACATGAACTTCAACTCTGCAAAAATGATACAATGAGAAAGTGGCAGCTCCTAAACGAATTTTTAAATTCTACCAAGGCACGCAGCAAATTGACGTCTGTTCGCGTTAACGACATTATCCTCACCACGGCCAGTGATGTAGCCAATGATTTTAACGCACACTTTTCTTCTAGTTTCACCGTCTCCCCCTCTTCTTGCTATGTACCTCCGTTTTCTCGTACTTCCCAATCGCTTTTTTTTTTTTTTTTCATACTTGTGCTTCCGAGGTTTGTTCGGTTATTTCAGGATTAAAAGCTACTGGACCTGGGTCAGACAACGTTCACTCAACACATATTAATCTGTGAGATCTTTTGTTGCCCCTGTTTTAAGCCACCCTTTTAACCGCTGTTTCGAAACTGGTGTCTTCCTCGAAAAATTTAAAGTGGCAAAGGTAGTGCCCGTTTTTAAGAAAGGTGATCCACTTAACATCGAAAATTGTAGGCCCATATTCGTGCTTCCTTTCCTCGATAAAATCTTAGGAAAACTCATCTAAGTAAGGCTATTTAAATATTTCAGTATATTTAACATACTCTCTTCATGCCAGTTTGGCTTTAGGGCTGGTCTTTCCACTGATACGGCAATTGCATGTTTCGCTGACAAAATGAGATCATTCATTGATAATGGTAACATCACAGGACCTATTTTTGTTGACTTTTCAAAAGCATTTGACAGCATTGACCATTTAATTATTTTTTGTAAATTAGAGTATTATGGGATAACTGGTCCTGCATTGAGACTACTACAAAGCTTTCTTCTGAATAGGTTTCATGCCTTCTCCATCAGTACCTATACATCTAGTCCTACCCCTATTTTTAGAGCTGTTCCACAAGGTTCGATTTGAGGTCCCTTATTATTTGTGATATATTAATGACTTACTCATTTCCCTTAACTTTTCATTATGTTTACTTTACGCTGATGACACGACTATATTTTCTCATCATTCTGATTCTTCGACTCTCGTATCTAACCTTCCAGCGCTGACTTAACCTCTCTCGAAGAATGGTGCAACTCTAATAGATTATCGATTAATCTATCCAAAACTGGTTTCATGCTTTTTCGTATACCCAACAAAAACTGCTAACTATTATCTGCCTCCATGTCCACTGTGTAGCAATTCCTTTAAGTGATCATGCATCATTTTTAGGAGTTATAGTTGACACCCATTTCAAGTTTCACCAACATATCAATTCCGTTTGTGAAAAGATTTCATATGGGATTAGGGCATTGATAAAATCGAGAAAGTGTTTTAGCATAGACACTCTTAAAGCGCTGTATTATGCATTCACTCACAGTCATTAAAGTTACTGTATTACATCATGGGGTAATTCGTATTAAGTTAACATTTGACCTCTGAAGATACTGCAAAAGCAAGCCATCCGACTTATTAATTCCACTACTTTCTCACGCCGTCACATCCTATGTTGGTCCAGCCTAACATACTACCCATCTCTGGACTATACAGGGTGTTTCAGCGAACACTTTCAAAATTCATTTAAGGTTGCCTTTGGCAGATATCCCAATTCTAGTTAATGAGCTGGTCTACTCGAACAGGCGGACACTATTTGCACATAAAATTGATATGCATAATTGACTAATCAACAAAAATTCACTAATTAAGTTTTTAACTAATTACCTGATGGCCCATATTGCAATTTACAAATTGTAGCCGCGGAGTTCGCAAGGCGGATCTCCCACTTGGAACGAATTCTCGGGATGACACCAGTTTCAAGATAATCATTCCTGAACTTTGCGGAGAAATGCATTGGCGTTCCAGTTAGTTTCTTAACAAAGTGTCGCTTTATGCATTGAAGCACAAAATTAACTGGAACGCCAATGCATTTTCCCACAAAGTTCGCGAATTATTATCTCGAAACGGGTGTCATCCTGAGAATTAATTCCAAGTGGATCCGCCTTGCGTACTCCACGGCTACAATTTGTTAATTGTAATATGGGTAAATCAGGTCATTAGTTAAAAACTTAATTAGTGAATTTTTGTTGATTAGTCAATTATGCATATCAATTTTATGTGCAAATGGTGTCCGCCTCTTCGAGTAGACCAGCTCATTAACTAGAATCGGGCTATCTGCCTCAGGCAACCTTAAAGAAATTTTGAAAGTGTTCGCTGAAACACCCTGTATATTTACAGCATGTGTGTTTTATTTTTTAAGGTTTTTCACTGTATGCTCTTAATCGACATTTTTTTCTCCCGCCATGTTATCTATAATCCCAACAGAACTAGATTTGCGGTTCATAATAACCTTCTGCTGCCTAAAATACATACAAACTATGGAAAAATTAGCATTGTTTTCTTATCCATTTCATTATGGAATTCACTCACATCTGAATTGAAAGATATAATGCGAATTCATGCACTTAAGGCCCATTCACACTTGCGACTAGGTAAGGTCGCGCGACCAAGTTAGTCGCAAAGCGACCAGTCGCAAGTAGTCACAAATGGTCGCTTTTCTCGAAATGCGACCGTTTCGGGCCAGTCGCTCACTGCTCGATTTTTCAGTCGCGCGACCGCAGTCGCAGAACAGATGAACCAATCAGATGCGAAGGAACACGACGTCCGTATACGCTGACGCTTATTTTACGCGGCGATGACATTACAAGCAGACGTGAACGGCATATCGCGAGACATTTCGGTTTAGCGACTCGTCGGTCGCATTTGCCAGTGTGAACATCGTTCGTCTTGAGTAGCTTTCTGGTCGCCAGTCGCAATCGGTCGCGTGACCTCGCCTAGTCGCAAGTGTGAATGGGCCCTTAGGCGAAAGCTAAAAATGTTTCTATTCAACGTGTAACTGTTGCGTTCCGCTAACTTTGTTAACTCTGTGTGTTTCATGATTATTTCTGGGTAATCACTGAAATATTTGATGCTGTTTTTGTTATGAGTAACATTTTGAATTTGTTTTTATTATATGTTCGCTTTATCAGTTTTTTAGTGTATTAACACAGGAAGTCCCGCCTGCGGTTTGTAACCTCGGCAACTCTATCATGCATATTTACCTGTATTGTACTTTCCTATTATACCACTAATAAGGATTGATTGATTGATTGATTGATTGATATTAACAGGGATGCAGAGCATTGGCTTCAATATGTCGTTCCACCTGGTGATATCAGGTTGTGAGCTCGCATCCCTGTCCGGAGAGCCGGTGCGACAGGACGCCGACAAGACTCGGAGTGACTGCGCGCAAGGACGCAGTGCCTGCGTTGCTTTTGACAGCCGCTGTAACCCGACATGGAGTCACAGTGGTTTAGCGTTTGGATTGCGCTGCAAAGACCCAGGGCCGCGATTTTGTAGCGAGGCATTATGACTTATTCTACTCTAGTCTTATCATCCACTGCTCACGGCCGGCTAATCCCGTTGATAACGCGAGCGGACCGTCGCTCCGACCACTGACAAAGCGCGATAAGCGCGAAAGGCATTATTACCGGAAAGGCATCGCTACAAAATACCGGCCCATGGCGCGGGATCAAATCCCGGCCGCGGCGGCCGCGGCGGCCGCATTTTTGATGGGGTCAAAATGCAAAAACGCCCATGTGACGTGCATTGGGTTCACATTAAATAACCCCGGGTTGGTCAAAATTAACCCAGAGTCCGCCACTACGGCGTGCCTTGTAATCATATTGTGGTTTCGGCGCGTAAAAGCGCCGAATTGAATTGAACAGAGGCTGTGTACCTACTGCTGCACCATAGCCAACCCCCCCCCCCCCCCCCCCCCCCCCTGCCGCAGCGCTGGAAACGATTTTTTTATTATTTTTTTGTTATTTTTTTCTTAAGTTCCTTGCATTGTTATTGTCTCTTCTTATTTGCTTGTATCGTACCCGCGAAATATAGCCCAGTTTTGAAAGCCGGAGTTCGGAAATAGCTTACAAATGGTCGAAGTGCGTGCAGTGAATGCGTTACGAAGTAGTAAACATTTGCCTTGGGCACGCAAGCACTGGTCAGAGTAATTAC
The DNA here is from genome assembly GCF_013339745.2 of Dermacentor silvarum. NCBI lineage: Eukaryota > Metazoa > Arthropoda > Arachnida > Ixodida > Ixodidae > Dermacentor > Dermacentor silvarum. The sequence continues at coordinate 34,766,301 of NC_051159.1, read as the reverse complement.
GCAATCTATTGCTCGTTAAGTATACGTACGCATGAAACTTGCTGCCTCAAAGATGACCTGTACTGACACGTTTATATTTATATGAAAACGTGAAGCCGAATGACAAAGCATGAAGAGCTGTGTAGGGCACAGAACTGGTTCCACAAGGGCTGAAATAAAATTAACGAAGATTATGTTTGTCATTCCATCTCAAGCGCAGAGAGTGTTTTTCCACCGCTTCTGATTCCGGCACTGAAAGAGAAAAAAGAAGAAATGCGTGGCAGGTTTCTCGGACATTAAGAGTTGTATCTCAAAAGGTTCTTTATTTTCTTTAATCATTAGAGTTATTTAAAGAGATATTTTTTATATCAAATTTCCCTCAAACAAAAATAATTCATTGCACTATTCTCTCTTTTCGGTCGCCAGCGAAAATAAACGCAGTGCATTTATGATTTAAAAATAGTAAAAAAACATCCGTTATGTCAATATGTATTTCATCCGTATTTAAGAGCGATTGCGGTCAAATATGTGTATCAAGCTCATCTTCGTGCGCCTTAATTAATTGTGTAAAGAAATCTGGTTTTGACTGATGTTTCTCTGCGTGAGCATTGCGCCATCTGCGTATACTGTCTTCATGTGTACGCCTGATGTTCATCTTGGACCGCATATTGCGAACCTGTGTGTATGTTATGAACTCATTATATACGAATGTGCGTCGGTACTCCGTATAGTACATAGTTCAACCTGTTCTCGCATTTTGTCTCTATCTTACGGTGTTTCTAGGGCTGTATGTGCACTTCATTTGCTCTCTTATCTAAAACCCAGCTCGAGATTTTCCGGACTTGTTATTAAACTTCTTATTTTAAAATAATTTTCTTATTATAAATACTATTACGTGACAACGAGTTGCTGTCACCTTTGTAGGTGTCTAAATCTTTATTTTAATTTAAAAAAACAGCTTCAATACGTCTGCACGCCAAAGGAAAATGGCGCTTGGTTTGTAGGAAGGCAAAGGCAAAGAGGCCCTACTAAAGAAAGAAAAAAAAAAAAAAAGGGAAGCGGGGTGGGATCAGGGCGTTTTGAATTTAAATAGCGCGGCTGTTTGCTTATTTTTATTTTTCTTTCTCATGTTCTGATCGTCTTTCGCACGTAAACGCAATGAAAATGATTGGAGAAGGACGTTCGGGCTCGTAATCGGAAAAGGAATTCACGGGTTGATCCGTTTCGCGTAAACATTCGGTGGCTTATCTTAAGGCAAATTTTGTTCATACACCATTCTAGAAAATTCACAAGCACAGTGTGAAATTAAAAAGAATATGTCAAGGTAAATCTACACATGGTGGCGCACTTTCCCACACGTTCAAAAACATCACGGTAGGCCGGGTGGCTAGAATTCTAGCCACCCTAATGACGGTTCGTGAACTCTGACGCCACCTTTGCAACCGCAGGAATTTCTTCCTGTGGAATGTTAGAAAGAGAGAGAGAGAGAGAGAAACGCTGCCCTTGCTTTACCCTAGCGATAAAATCATGGTATATAAACATGCATGCCGCCCCCTCCCACACACACACAGAAAGAGAGAGAATTATTTTGTTTGAACACATACGCATGCATCGACAGGAAGAATTCATAAAGGAAATACCAGGCTGGCTTCCTTCCACCCGGAAGGAGCATAATTATTTCATTTCATCATTTATTCTTCCTTGAAGACCACTTGCGGGGTGTTACATAAGGTGGGAGCATGTACATCAGTAATCAGTCAGGAAAAAAAAAACGATATAACCATGTCAGGGTGCAAATCGAAGGCATAGCGGTCGTTGAAGGCACAGCGAACGTAAGGCATGCCAAAGGTGTGAGTAAATCAATTATTTCTGGAGATAGGCTGTCATTAACTGCTGAACTTTTTGTGGATCGCATTCAATAACTACTGATTCTGGCAGCTCGTCCCACTGCATGCTCTATACTGATGCGCAAGAACGACTTATTAAATTAGTAGTAGTAGTAGTAGTAGTAGTAGTAGTAGTAGTAGTAGTAGTAGTAGTAGTAGTAGTAGTAGTACTATGTGGGCGCTGTACACTTAGGCTGTTAAATGCCTGCCCATTGTTCCGGAAGTAGAAGATAGAAACATTGAAATGCAGGCAGGGAGGAAGGAAGTGAAGAACAAGATGGCACACTGCAAACTAAAGTAAATCAACTACGAGGAATAAAACACGTGACAGTACTGCAAGCAGAAAAAGATAGACACCGCAGGTCAGGCTAATTCAAGAACGAAAAAAAAAAAAACACTCGTCAAGTAATTCGAGAAGCGTTTGATGGGGGGCTAGTTGGTAAGACATTTAGGAAAATTATAACTGCGCTAAAACGAGACACGAGAACGAAGTGGACAGGACGATCGCAGACTAACAACTGGTTTATTGGAAAAGTACACCACCCTTTTTAAAACAAACTAAGCGCATGCGCAATGACAAACATGACAAGTTCCAAGACTTCTATCTACTAAAAATGAAATCGCGCTCTTTGCTGGAAAGATACACGGATGAGTCGCTGACGCGCTTATCAGGCCCGTGTCTAGCTATCCAAGATGCCTCCAAGATCTCTCTTGCTCTTTGGCTCTTTGCTTGCCCTAACACCTTGGTACTGCTGAAGATGGGCTTGCATCCCTGCACGCATGCGCCACAATGAACTGGTAGACGCCTCCCACTCCCGTCTCCTAATGAATTAGCATGCTCCATCAAACGCATGTTAATACACCTTCCAGTCTGCCCCACATAAACCATTCCACAGGACAGGGGGAACTCGTAGACCACTCCCGTTGTACAGGGTACATACGCACGTCTGTGCTTAACATCACATCTTCCATTGTTTTCTTTGCTCGCGTTGGACATGGCGCACAAACGCGTTAACTTGCAAGGCGCTGAAAAAACCAAATCGACCCCGTATCTTCCCGCCACCTTTTATTGCGATAGCAATTATACGGACACTCCAAAGCAGATTTCTGCCGTCGGCGTTGCCGTCGTCGTCGCCGTTGCCGTGAGGTTCCGTATGACGTCAGTGGAGATGAAATCGTCGCCGCGCGCCGAACGCTGTATGTGCGAGTGAAAGGACGCGAGGGACGCGCGCTTTCACGGGGAGTGAACGCACGGCGAAGAAAAAACGCGCGTTCTGTGCCGTGCTCCCTTAAGGGCTGCAGAAGTAGGCGTCTCTTTTCTCCTCTACAATCACCATATATGTAGAACAAACGCGCCTTCTTCCGACGCGCGAAAGGCCGTGGCGGGGAGGGGGGGGGGGGGAGGGGGGGAAGGGAGGCGACGTTTAGCTGCGGCATCAAGTGCCTATTTATTTCAGAGGCTCCGGCAACAGTCACCAACGCCGTACGCATTTTGTGCGAACGCGGGCAAAACGCCGACGGCGTCGACAACAGTTCTGCTTGTTGCCGGTGCTGCTGCATGTCCAAGGTTATACACCTGATAAAGCTACTATCATTACTCCGTATAGCTCTCTACAAATTTGCTATCGCAATTGATGCTTCGCCTTTCAGGTGAAACTGTGACAACTTTTTTAATGCCATGCGATACCTTGTGTAGGTACGGCATCACTTCAACCTTCCGCCTTTCACTCTTCTCTGATTCTTTTCCTTCAATTGCCCTTGCGTTATCGTCAGCGGCCGTGGTACGATGGCATACGACCCTCAAGAGTGATTCTGCTACAGCCTGAAGCAGCGTCTGCGGGAAACCTGCATTTCGGAGACGACTCACTTGTGAACAAAAACTACCTTTGATTTTGTGGTGACATGACTTGTTCAAAGATGACCTTAAGCATGACACTGCTATGCCCCTCTTCACAAGCTTCGAGTGAGAGGAATCAAAAAGCAATAGGGCCCTGTTCGTGCGTGGTGAGTACGACCAGCACAGGTGTTTGCTGTCATTGAAAACCAACTTTAAATCTAAAAACTGCAGTGAAGCATTGTCAGGCATTTCAAAAGTAAAATTCAACTTTGTTGCTGTGGCATTAAAGTACTGAAGTATACGCCTCGCTATCTCTTCGAGGTCATCGTTAGAGTCAGTTTTTACAAGTATTAAAAAGTCATCTACGTATCTACATACACGAACAATGTAATCGTCGGTAAGCACCCGAGACAACGAACAATCTACATCAGCTAAATATATCTCGGCGAGCACTGGCGCCACACAGGACCCTATGCATATGCCTCGTTTTTGTACATAAAAGTTCTCCTGGAAACTCACAATCGTAGGAGTGAGGTAGGTCTCCAGCAGTTCCAGGAATCCCCCTACCGAGACACCACTCGAGTTTTGGAACGCCACCGCACCAGCACATTCAATACAATTACGAACTGTCCTGAAAAGGTCCTCATGGGGAATCGAGTAGAAAAGCTCCTCAATGTCAATCGAAAAGCCGGAATTCGCTCCTGGTGCACCATCTTGGAGCAGTCCCACCAGTCGGTCTGAACTCGCGATCTTGTATGGGTCCTCCGGGGTGAGCCACGAAAGCTGCCTCTGCAGGTACCGGCTGACAGTAGCCTGCCATGTTCCACGCTCCGTGACAATGGCTCGGAAAGGACAATCCACCTTATGGCTTTTTGCACTGAAGAATACGGTGAGCGCATGAACTTTGTTGTTCTTCACCTCCTTCTTTATCCGGTCGAGTTTTAAATCTTCCAGCAACGCCACTGCTTTCTTTTTTGCTCCTTGTGGTTTTTCATCCGAAATCAGGAAATTCTTCCTAACAGCGGCTAGGGCCTTGTCACCAAAGAGCCCCTGGGGCATGACTACGAAGCTTCCATCCTTGTCCGCCAACATGAGTGCATGGCCTGAGTCCTTCATATATCCTGCTATTCTTCGCATCATGCGGGTGCCGTCCTTCTTCTCGTAGCCGCTCCGCACGGCCTCTACGCATTCCTGACGACACCGCTCCCTATCTTCAGTATGCACTTTGTCCGCGATGCTGTGGGCAGTTGCCAGGAGTTCGTGCTTGGTAATTGGTGCTTCGACGCTGTACTTCGGTCCCCGAAACTGGTGTCACCCTGAGAATTAGTTCCAAGCGGATCCGCCTTGCGAACTCCACGGCTACAATTTGTAAATTGCAATGTGGGCCATAAGGTAATTAGTTGGGACCTTAATTATAGATTTTTTGTTAATTAGTTGATTATGTGCATTTCATTTTTTTAAGTACTGTCCGCCTTTTCGAGTAGACCAGCTCATGAACTAGAATTGCGCTATCTGCAACAGGCAACCTTTAAAACTTTTTGAAAGTGTTCGCTGAAACACCCGGCATATTTGCGAAATCTTAACTGTTAATTAGTAATTTATTTATTAATTACGCAACTGCCGACTCTGCTTGATCGAGAAAATTGCGTTCGCCGAGGCAGGCAAACCGTCTTTGCTAGCACTGCTTGCGTATGTCTGGCATTGTGTTTTACAACGAAGGCTGTCTAGGGCTAGGATCCCGGGACTCTTTCGCGTCCATCACGTCGACAGTAAATCCAGGTGGGCCGATCCCGGTGGCAGTACAGGGCCAGGATCGAGTAATGGCTCATAACCCTCGTCAGGCAGAGTTGTGAAGCGAACATACAGCTTTCGTTTCAATACAAAATGCACAAATAAAAAAAAAGAGCCGTCAAACCACATGATTGATGACGAGGCGCGCGCACGTCCGCTTTGATAACGTACGTTGCCGCCAATCCCTCGCATGTGGTCGCTTGTCGGAGACTAGACATCTCAAAACCGGAAGCAAAGCTGTGGTTCACCCACTTCGTGGAAGAGTTTGGCCTTGGTTATACTTCAACGATCCGAGTCAACCAATACCGTGTACACGGGTCATGCATCGATTTAACTTTGTCCAAAAACATTTCTCAAATGAGGAAGGAAAATATCAGTGTGTATCTTAGTGACTTCAAAACAGTTATAGCAGTAATTTCAATGTAATAAATAAAATAAAGGTTCAGTAAACGGCATTGAAACGTGTGTTTGTGTCACATATCACTTTGGAAGAGCAATATGCGTAATGGGAGCACATCCAGGGATCGATGTTTGACAAGTTGCCCTGCATTAGGCGCAACATATCTGCAGCTTCGCTGACCAACCACCTTCACAGGAGTGGATTGGCGTTATTATTTAAAAAAAATTAAAATAACTGATACTTTCACTTTCAGGGCCCTGTGTACATACACGTAACCAACCTTCTCTCTCCTGCACCGGTCGCGCTTTTATTTTTGCGCAAGTATGTTTCAAATGTGAGAAATTAGTTTCCAGGTCGCAGCGAGCTCTGTTGCGAAAGCGTACGAGTGAAAACGTGCTCTCTACATTCAGCGGGCCAAAAATAGCCTGTCACGCAACTCGAAGTGAGAGACCCAAACACGTGCCGACACTGACGGAGAACTGGTTTACTACGGAAAGAATTATCACCGAGTGATTTGAAAAGGGAGGGGGGAGTACTTGGTTCAACCGGCGTCCGCTGTATACGAGGGCGTAAAGTTGTACGAGTTTGCTGATTATGCGTATTGTTTAGTGGCGCAAGGGGCAGACATGGCCAAAGGGCGCCATAGAGGCGCACGCTACACGAAACAAGCAAAATGACCTTGTCTTCAAATACGACTGCCTTTAAGAGGAAGCTTTAGCTCGGTGCCTGCTATCTAAATACGGGGAAAGTAGAAATTGTTGTTCTCGGCAACTACTACACCAAATTTAATGAAGTTTGTTGCATTTAACCGAAAAAGATACAATCTGATTGTCGGCTGCGAATTTTTTATTTAGGTCAGTCAACTTTGTAATAAATATTGACAAAAATCGCACATTTTCAGAAAGCGAAACTATGAAGTTTACAACTCTGTATCTCAGCAATGAAAACGATATCACAATTCAGTAAACGGCACCTGATAGTACATCTAAAGCGGGCAAAATTGATATATCATAGATAGCTCTTAAATATACCACTAAATTGTGAGTAGAACTTTTGAAATACCCTTGTAAACAATGTAATAAATTCATGTAACATATAAATTGACATGGCAAATTTGTCCGCTTTGGATGCTCTAATTAATGGATGCAGTTTATAGAACTACGATATCTGTTTTATGTGGAGAAATTTGTAAACTTCGTGCTTCTCTGTTTTTCAAACTTACCAATTTTTGAAAATTTCATTAAAAAATGCAAGTCCCAAATCAAAATTCCGCTTTCAATAGGCACTAGAATTTAACTTTCTCAAATGCAACAAATTTCATTAAAATCGGCCCAACGGTTATCTAAGAAAAGCGTTTCTGCATTTTACATGTATTTGAATAGGTGGCATCGAAGTTGGGCCCGAGCTAAAGCTTCCTCTTAAGTTTGTACTTTATTCGGGTTTGTAGGTATTTACAGTTGTGAACAAATGAAGCGCGGACGGGGCAATTCAAACACGAACGTGCGCTCAAAATGAATACAACAGCGCTCGTTTTTAATGGAGGTCCAGTAGCAGTGCTTCTAGCTCTCCCTGAAAGAGGGCTGTGCCGCACAACGAATAAGCACGAGGTGGATGCAGCGTTTCGGCCGAGGTTTCCCGTAAATGGCTAAATATAAAGCTGGCAAGTTATTAAGAATGAGATGCTTTTAGCTCCCGTTGTTGGCGACCCTCAAGTGACCTTGAGCCAAAAGCCAGAGACGTTATCCGGGCACTCAAACGAGAATATCCGGGCACTCAAACGAGAACATCCGGCATCGTTGCGAGAACAAAACGAGATCATCCGGGCAACCAGTCAAAAGTTAAAGAAATGCGGTCTCTGGCCCCCAACCCTTTGTACAGGACTGCGTTACATACGCTAGTTACTTCCCAAACAAGTTACAAAAAATATTGTTTCCGTTTCATTCTAATGTTTGTTCGCAATATCACTGAAGCTGTAACTTCTAGTAGGCTGAAGTTTTATTTGTCATTTCCAACAGCGACTTTCAACAGGCAGATAGAGGGCACCATACACTTTATTGTCATCTTTTCGCGCTGAGGTTTGGTTGCTTGTGCTTTTTTGAACGCCAGCGGTCCGTGAGTCGTGAACGGTACGCGACGAGAAGAAAAAAGTCGCAGTTTCGCCCGAAAGGCAAAGCATTGATTGCGATAGCAAATTAGTAGACAGCTATACGAAATAAGGTTAGTAGCTTTATCGGTCGTATAAAGTTCTAAATATTCGCTTACTAACTACATAGACAAGCACGTTGTCACGCACGCACAGGTAAACATGAACACATCTCGCTCGATGACCACGGGAGCTCGTCAAAACGCTGGAGTGATAAAGCATGCCATGCGGCAGCGAGCAAATTGACCTTCGCGCTGGCGCTCGCTTCAACGCGAAGTAAACGTCGAAAGCGCAGCGCATACGAACGGCACTCGGCGAATGCACTTTGTATATCCCATCGCAGATCGCTTCGAAGATGACCCGCCGTGGTTGCTCAGTGGCTTTGGTGTTGGGCTGCTGAGCACGAGGTCGCGGGATCGAATCCCGGCCACGGCGGCCGCATTTCGATGGGGGCGAAATGCGAAAACAGCCGTGTACTTAGATTTAGGTGCACGTTAAAGAACCCCAGGTGGTCCAAATTTCCGGAGTCCCCCACTACGGCGTGCCTCATAATCATATCGTGGTTTTTGCATGTAAAGCCACATAATTTTTCCGCTTTGAAGATGAGGCCCCGCGGGCTCACACTTTGGGATACCCCCCCACCGTCTCCGTCGCCTCCTCCACGTGCCTCGCGCGCTTCCGGCCGCCGTCCTCTCTCGCGTGCGCGAGATAAGGCTGCGGTTGCCGGCTCACCCTCGCAAGCTGGCACTCGCACACACGGCGTGCGGCGACGATTTTATCGCCGTTGGACTTTATACGGAACCTCACGGTGACGACGACGACGACGGCAAAAATGCGCTTGGAGTGTATCGCAATAAAAAGTAGCGACAGACGCTGAGCGCGCTGCTCTGCATGGAAGAAGAAAAGCGGTTGAAGGCGGCCGCGGCGTTAAAGTCCCTATATAAGAAAAGTACCGCCATCCTTTGATCTACGCCGCTTCTCTCTCGCCTGTATCTCCGATTGGACGATGATAGCGCGCGCTTTCACTTCTTTATATTTTGTTTTTTTTTTCCGCCTCAGAGCCATGTTGAAAGTTACTCTGCGCAGCCGCAGCCGCAGCCGCAGTCGCCGGCGGCGGCGCGCGCCCGGCCTAAAAGCTTCAACGTGGACTTTCTAGGGGCGCCACCATCGACTTGCTTTCGCAAGCAAAAAGTAAAGAAAAAAACAAGCGCTTTAGGAGAGGAGACGGCGGAGGAAAGAGGAGATGGCGGTACTTTTACTATATAGGGACCTTAGGCGGCACCACAGGCAGCGAAAGACGCCATATGGTAGCCATTTCATGATTATCATCTACTCTCGATTACGGGAGAGCCGGCAGTTTTTTGATCGATTCCGTCGCGGTCACTTTCATCTGAGTATACCTTCGGGACAATTTAAAACATAACAAATAATAATAATTTTAAAAAGAGGTTGAAAGAGCATGTGTGTATCGTGCTTTTTAATATTTTCTTTCTTTTTTTAATCGTTACTTGAGTACAGGATTTCAGATTTTGGTATAGCCGGCTCTGACGTGGCCTACCTACCTATATGTTTCCACATGTAAAAAAGGAATGATGACAAAGCAAGCAAGGAACGCCAAACGGTCGCCAGTAACCAGATGGTAACCCCCGAACCGCCCCTGATCAGAAAGGAATAAAGACGAACGAAAGGAACGCTTAATTATGCAGGCCAATTAAGAGCCGCATTTTGAAACGTTTTTTTCTCCATTTTTTCCGATCCATCGTGATTGGCTGTAACGAAGCCGCGCCCGCGCTATCGCCGGGATTGGTCGCGACGCATGATAAGAAATGAATAGAACCGGGGGAGAGAAAAATGCTAAAGGAAAAAGAAAATATGCGGATCCCACTGCACTGTGGTAATCGATGTTTATGCGAAGCGTTTTACAGGTAGCTCGCATCGTTCAGCATCGTTTGGGCTTCCGCAACGCGTTACCAGGTATCATTCATGTTCATGTCATGCGTTTCCTGATATACGGGGTGATCATCTTTAAGCTATACGAATTTTTTATATAATCGCCTGTTGCAGATAGCATAATTCTAGTCCTCTAGCTGAATTGTCCAGTGAGGCGAACATTACTTCCACTAGAAATCGAAACAAACATGCAATTACTTAACAGACGTTCACTAATTAATGTCTTAATTAATTACTCTATGACACATATTGTAGTTTAGGAAGTGTAGCCGGTGAGCTTGCAAGACGTATCCACTTGAAATAAATTTCGAGGAGTTCAGATTTTGCGTACGCAAAGTTAGGGGGCGGAAACCACCGGGCTTACAAAAGAACCCGGATCGCGGTCATGCATGCACATTTTTCACTGTGGCTTTCCAGGCGGGGTTGTATTGTGTTTTGGGGTACCAATTGGAGAAATCTAACAGGTCCAATTGTTTTTTTAACACAATTGTACTCGTTGGAACCAACATGCAAAACAAAGTAAAGTAAGAAAAAAAAAAACTAGATGGGCCTTTACCTTGATATGACACGGATATACTTCAAACTCCTTTCGAGGAGCATACTTGATGTATTAACACACTATGACATGCCCAACATTCACCACTTACTCACCATGTAAGTAAAACTTGGTTGGCCAACTGGTGCATGGGAAATTGGTAGAGTTTCAAGTGAGATTTTAACATTACAGAAGGCTCAGTTATTCTCTCCATTGATGACTGCAATTTGCAAAGATATTATATTTGAAAGCTCGCATTATAATTGTGCTATTGTTATTATCAACTATTTTAAATCGAACTATCATCATCAGCATTGGCTCGAGCGTCGTCGTCTCCTTCCGCAGCTGGCTCGTTGGCGCCCCACGGGTAGCGCTCGTGCTCGGCACGCGCTCGTGCCACTGCTCGCGCGCGTTCGTCGTCGTCGTCTTCCACAGCTGGCTACGTTGCCGCTCATCATTCCAATGTAGAATTTCACTTCTCTTCTGTCGTCGTAATGGGGAGGCCGCGTTCACGAGCGTATGAGCAACTGCTTAAGGTGGTATGAGCCATTCATTGTCTTACCCGTAACGGACAGATTTAATTTTGAAGCAATTTAATTTCAAAGAATCGCAAGCGGCAATGGCGGGCGAGTGCTGCTAGCCACACCGACGAGCAAACTCGAGACATCGAACGCAAGCGACAACGGCGGAATGCGGGCATACCGTCAGTGACGTTCTCTCCGTCGCAGCCGAACGTGTGTGCGTAACCTCATAATTGAGAAATACTTTAATAGACTGTAGGGATTAACCCAGTGATAAACACCGGGGCCGCACGTTTAAGCTTCGCGGAGTGGAAGGGCCGACGATTTTTTTGTCATTTCAGGAGATTACTCATCAAGTGACTTCCAATCGGGTCCAATTGGCATTCCAAGCACCACTGAAGTCCAATTCGGACTAACTTGACTTCTCACCTCCAGTGCCCATTGAAAAATTCAAATAAACACTATGTGTGTTTTTTTTCTTTAATTATTACTGGGATGCCCCGTGTGTTGTGACGGAGTCCAGTCGCAGTTGCAGTCATCGAAGAGTTTCGATAGGTGGCCTATACAACACGGAAACGTAGAAATTAAAGTCTTCAGCGACACTTACAAGCTAGGGGTATTATTAGCGCAGATTTTATGTAAAGAAGATGTTAGATCTGCGCATACGGCCCCGCTTGGAAATCCGGTGAAAAAAGTGCATGACCGCGGTCCGACTCGCTTGCACGGGGCAAATACGCATAGTCTAACAACCGATGGTTCACGTTCTTGCTAAATAGTGCCGAGAACAAACGCTGTATTTATAAGGATTAACAGCGAGTTGATCCGCGCATGTCGATACAGGACATCCCTCGCGTCGTCGCAATAAGGAAATTTTGTTCCATATTTTTATCGCGCACGCGTGTGCACAGCTTGGAGAATGCTAAACAAAAACGCACATTTTCCTTACTTCGCATTTAGCTTAACCTTTACTTTGGAGCTGCAACACACGACAGTGTCTCATACCATTATTCGAATCGTATGTATACACCCTATGCGCAAGACGGGGTGAAGGACCCAGTGTACTGGGTCCTTCTATCGATACCCATGCAGTATACTGGGTATCGTTAGTATACTAACGATATGGCGGCTATATACTATACTGACACGAAGGTGCTTTTCTCGACGTGAAACGGTGAAGGGGCATGGACCTTCAATGACTTTTTCATGGCAGATAAGCAACAGCGTACCAGAAACGAAGACGAAGAAAGTTGTTGACACAACACAAGCGCTGCGTTGTGTCTACATCTTCCTTCGTCTTCGTTTCTAATGCGCTGTTGCTTATTTGCCATGAATCAATACTAACTCGCCCAGTTTTTCATCCTCCTAAAGTGCTTATTGTTTCCAATAAGTACTTGAAGGAATGTATAGTAGGAATGCGACTCGGGGCACGTCTCAACCGCCCCACCTTGTTTCGCGCGACGCAAGCCATGCGTAGGCAAAGACTCCATGCCCCATTGTTAGGAGAGAGTCAACACCAGTCGGCATGGTCGGTCTGCTAGGCTCCGAGCGGTATTTCGGAGTTTTACATTTTGTACACGCAAAGTGAGGGGCGTACACCGCCAGGCTTACATAAGAACCCCAAATGAGTACAAAAGAAAGCAAGTTGGGTAAAAATGTTGGATAAAAATCCAAAGCTCGCTCGTCTCCCCCATTCCCAAATGCGCGAGGTGGTTGACCGTCGAATGTATCGTCTCTTATCTATTCTGTTGCCAGAAATTGCACCCACACGCTCAACGTTGAGCTTCCGTGTGTGGAGATGACTTGGAGGCCAGAAAGCTCGAAGGCTGTGTTCGTTACTAAAGCTCTGGAAAATGGCTACTCCATTCCAATGTACGCTAATGTATAAAGGAAAAATTTTCAACGCAATTAGCGACGTCTGCGTGATCGACGACTGAATATGATTTATCGGTTGTTTCATACAGTCAGCGCCATAAACCCTGGAAATTATTCCTTGAAGTTATGCGACCGACCGTAGAAGCAGGGGCTCCAAATTATTTGAATCCTACAAAAATATACGAAGCAAGGTGTTCATGCAGCAGTGCTAATCAAGGCTGCATTCAATACCCGAAACTGCAGCACACGCTATAAATTGGGCAATAATGTCGCCAAGAAAACAGCAAATTGGGTTGTTTCATAGAGCATAAACGATAAAACTACCTGAAAGCGCAGCGCCGATGCGCCGAAGACACGCGGATACATGACGCCGTTTTCGCCATCATTGTCCGCCTTTGTTCATTTTTTTTTTTTTTTTTTTTGGCACTTACGGACTCACATTCCATTTACGCTGTGCTGAACGGCGGCGGCGTGAAAGCAGAGCCGAAAACAACGGCGCGGATAGCAGATGTAAAAGCTGCAGCGTGAAAACAGATCCAAATAAAAAATGGCGACTGGAAGCAGAGCTTCAACCCTGCAGCAAGCCAGCGTGCTTTCCACGTGTTGGCACCGTCTGGACCATGCTTCAGTTACTGGCGTCGTTGTTGACGCCGCTGTGACGGGAAGTTTTCTTTTCTTTTTTTTTTTTTTTTTTTTTCACTTGAGTGGTTCTGCGCTGCGCACCAAGCTCTTCTCTTGCGATGCCCATCGCGAGAAGAAAGACAAAACCACGGCGGGCTGGTCCCCCGGCCAATCGCGCCTTCGTGGTGTTGTGAATTTATAACATGAGACCACTTTCGCCTGCTATACGTGCTTGGAGGGCCGACAGGCCACCGTACCGAAGAACAAGCGAGTGGTTTCGATGAAGCATCCCTCCAGCAAGGTAACGAGACACTCCGTAGTGCCTCGAACAGAGGAAAAAGAAGCGCTTGAAATAAGGCTGGGGCTGAACAAAACCATCGACTATGCGAGTATCAGGAAAGAGCGAAGACAAAACGGCGAGATATCTTGCACAGATGATTGAAGATGACATTGTTCCTTGCGAAGCAGAATTTAGCGTTTCGGGCGGGGAAAGTGAGGAATCGTTGAACAGAGGAAATTTTCTTGAGTTGGTCGAAATGCTTTGAGGTATGATCCAGTGCTGAAAGAGCACCTGCAACAGAACATTTGGAAATTCATCTACCTTCCTCTAGCCTTCCGCACAGAACGAGTTCATCTGGGCGTTGCCAATGGACGTCAAAAAATTATATATATATATATATATATATATATATATATATATATATATATATATATATATATATATATATATCATAAGAAGTCAACAAACAATGACGCCAAGGACAACATAGGGGAAATTGCTTGTACTTACTCATTAAATTACAGAAATGATAAATTAATGGAAATGAAAATGGATGAAAAAACAGCTGTCCGCAGGTATTAACGATCCCACGTCTTCGCATTACGCGTGCGATGCTCTTACCATTGAGCTACCGCGGAGCCGTTTTCATATCCCCTTTCTTGGGTATTTATGTTTTACAGCTAGAACTAACCCTGGGAGTGTTAGCCAGCGCCACCAGTTACAAACCATGGCGGCGGATGTGGAACATCCTTTTGTGCCGCAGGCGTCGCGAGCACGTGATCTTTTTTGGGTGGTGGCAACTGGTCAATAAACCCACATATGCTACCTGAAGGTAGCACTTCACCACCTGCGGACAGTTGTTTTTTCATCCATTTTAAAAAGTTAGAAGCATAGAAAAAGTTGAAACTTTTTTTATGCATTCTCTACCATACTGATACCGAGCACGTTTTTGATCATGCCGAACACCCTAAGTTAAACAGTCAACAGGCGAGGAATTGGCGCCGACTTCGAACACACACATACCCAAACCTACATACACTTAGCCGTATTCACCAAGCACGCTACACTGATGAATGCCCGTGGTGCGGGGACACGCCAACGTTACCGCACATCACGTGGATATGCCCAAACAGACCGAAACATATAAACTCCACACTACTAAAAACACAAGATTTTAACATGCAGTGGGAGGCGCGGCTTGCGGACGACGACCAGGACAGCCAACTGGCTCTCCTGGACCAAACCCAGCTAACCGCTCGTGCCAGTGAAGCCCTGGACTAGGGGCCCCAACCACGGGACCTGAAATTTCATTTTATTCATTAAAGTTTCTCTCTCTCTCTACCTGAAGGCATCAATGTTGCCGGATTCGAGCCCTCGTTATATAATGAACGAGAAGAAAGGGAACCGAGGGGCCCGATTATTATTAATCACATCTACACTTCCAGGGTTAGTTCTAGTTGTAAAACATAAATACCCCCAAAAGTGGATGGGAAAACGACTCTGCGGTAGCTCAAGTGTAAGAGCATCGCACGCGTAATGCGAAGACGTGGGATCGTTCCCCACCTGCGGACAGTTGTTTTTTCGTCCATTTTAAAAAGTTAGAAGCATAGAAAAAGTTGAAACTTTTTATATGCATTCTCTACTATACTGATACCGAGCACGTTTTTGATCATGCCGAACACCCTCGTTTCGCACCATTTCGTTTGTTTGCTTGTTCGATTTTTGTAAGCATACTTATTATATAGTGCTAAATTGGGCGCTGTCTAGTGCGATATGTAATCGCATCCCGTCAGTGAGTTCTCACAGCGGTATTTTCTGTGTATTCATGTTTCCAGCTATTTTCATGCGCGCACAAAATAGACACCACTTCTAAATCTATTCGCAGTGCATATCCGTTTGATTTTTAGTAGAACGTACAAGGGGGTCAGTACTTTTCTGTGTGTTTTCGTGTGAGCCTAAGTGTTCTTTATACTGTTATGAGCCAGTTGTCCGGTGGACAAAAAAGATGCTGAAGCATAGAGCGGACGGGACGAGGAAGAAGTGAAACTGAAGAAGAAGAAGAAGCGCCAGAGGTTGCGCACCTCGCTCTTCGATCTCTGGTGGTTTGTCTGAGTATCCGTTGATGGATTCTGAGTGCGAAATTCGGGCTATAGAACTAACTCTACCTGGATGTTTCCATCTTTACATTGTAAATACTTATTTTCCTTCCGGTTTGCAGGACAGTCGCTCTCTTGACAGTGTTCTAGCTAGCTGTGGGCGGGATGTATTACTTACTGGGGATTTCAATTCGCATCATGTTTCATGAGGTTTAAAGACAGATTCATGTGGTAAGCGCTTGTGGAATTGGTCATTAGATAATAACCTTTCTTGTGTAAATTCTGGGGCAACTATATTTGTGCGTGGCCAAAATCAGTCTGCAATTGACCTCACATTCTCTAGTCGTAGTCTCTCTGTGTCTTCGTGGTCGACTGTTGATTACGCCTCTAATAGGGATCACTTTCCGCTGTTCTTTGAAATAGTCCGCTCTACTACAACAATGGATGAACAAGCTCGAACGTTCGTAAACTGCAGTACCTTTAAGCAGTCATTGCTATCTGTGATTTCGTCACTTTCTGAGGCGTCCAATGAAGAAAATACGAAGATTCAGCCCTCGAAAAATCTAGCAAGCAATCGGAATTCAGAATTCGATCTAATAATGGTTACTCTTACAATCCTTGGTGGAACACTGACTGTTCACGCGATTATAAAAGAAGGAAAGCAGCCTGGAAAAAGTTGTTATACAACCAGTGTCCAAAAAATTGGAGTGATTATAAATTCTACAGAACTATATTTAAACATACAGTTTCTAAAGAAAAATACGACTATGATTGCAAACATTTCGGATATCTATCAAAATCTAAAATCAAGCGAGCGCTTTTCACTTTTCTTCGTGGCAGAAAGATTCTTCCGCGGCCGGGTAACATTGATTCGATGGTTTTCACTGGAGAAGAAATGACGCAGATGTTAGAAAAAATTGCAAAGGGTTTACAAATTCGGTTCACGTCCTTGTTATTGCCATGGTCCAAGTTACGCATACGGTCCGATGATTTTACGGAGATCACTATGTTAGAACTGGCTATCAGTGGAAAGTATGCCACATGCCGCCCCAGGTGTTGACGGAATAACCTCAAAAATTATAAAAAATTTATTCAAGGAGTCCCCAGATGATCTTTTAGACGTAGTAAATTATTCTATTCAATTTTCGATACCTTCCAGATGGAAACTCACTAAAATTATTCCAATCCTTAAAAATAATGGTGACGGATACACGCTTGATAATAGTCAACCAATTGCTCTAACTTCCAATTTAGTGAAATTAATAGAAAGAATTCTAAATTTTTGGCTTATAAAATTAGTAGAGGACAAAGACGCGCTCAGTCCTTTCCAAATTGGCTTTAGAACTGGCTGTTCCATTTGGCACGCTCATGTGGACCTGGAAAGCCGCATAAAACTAGCACGTCGCCAGAGACAAATTGCAGCTCTAGTAACTTTAGATATATCAAAAGCTTACGATAGTGTAGAACACGAAGTCTTATTGAATCGATTAATTAACCTTGATTTCCCAAAATACATAACAAAATGGTTTAGCGAGTTTCTGACTGACCGCGAATTTTATTGTTCTTTGAAAGGATGTCCATCACATAGACATCGACAATCTTGTAGAGTTCCACAAGGAGCTGTCACGTCTCCTTTATTATTTAATATATTATTAAGCTCTATACCTTGTCATAATGACATATACACATATGTCTACGCAGATGACATTGCGTTTTTTGGATCTGACATTGACATCCACTCTGTGTATAATCGACTGCAAACATACCTGTGCGCCATAAAAAAAACTGGTTACTGAATATTCGCCTCTCCCTAAACGTCAGAAAATGCTCAATAATAGTTTTTCCCTTTAATAGATCCAATACATATAAACCTAACCTACCGCCTGCAGAACAAACCTCAGGTGGACTCGGTAAAATACCTTGGCATAACATATGATGACCGGCTAAACTGGCGCAAGCACATTGAACACATAAGTAAAAAAGGGGTGCGAGCGATTGGAATGCAAAGAAGGCTTTGCAACAGTCGATCAGGAATGCGGAGAGACTCTCTTGTGTTGATTTATAAAATGTCATCATCATCAGCCTATTTTATGTCCACTGCAGGACGAAGGCCTCTCCCTGTGATCTCCAATTGGAGTCATGAGGGAGGTAGTGGCCGAATGCTGCACCAGGGAGGCCAATTCCTGTTCTGGTGAGGAAGTGACTTTTGATGAAGCTTAGTGGGCCTTCCTAGTTTGGTTGTACCTGAACTAGTATAGCCCCACTAGCTCTCGACAATTATTTTTTTTTCTTGTCGGTGTCAGGCACAACTCCATGCCTGAAAATGTAGTGGACTGGAGTAGGATTCGAACTTACGACCTTCAGATTTGAAGCCGGGTATTCTACCTCTACTCCACGCCACCACCTTATAAAATGTACATACAGCCAATTTTGGAATTCATATCTGTTCTATATTCAGGTGCGCCGGCATACAAATTACATCCCCTTGTTCTTCTGGAACGGGAAGCTTTACGCCTGTGCCTTGGATTGCCAAAGTTCGTTGCCAACAATGTATTATACCTAGAAACATATTTACCTTCTCTTTTGTGCAGATTTCGGTTATTAATTGTCCAAGCCTTCTTTAAAATGTATGAATTTCCTATAAAATTACAATCATTTTTATTTCCAAGCCTGCAATATTTTTTCAATCTTCCTGGCCCCGGATCCACACTCCTCATGTCGTTTTCGTGCAGGCAATATAGTTGGTCCCTTAGATGTAAGATTATGCGAAATCCCTACAATTTTCAGTGAGAGAGAGAGAGAGTCTCCAAATTATTTTCGACGGTATATATCCAAACAACGCTAAACTCATTTCTTACAATACATTAAATGGCCTATTAGAAAACTACTTATTGGAGTTAAAAATAAAAGCCGTCATAGCGACAGATGTCTCGCAATCAGAAGAAAAATCTGGAATTGGAATTTTCTCTTCCTCTTTTGACTGGTCGTTCTTTTTGACTTCCAGACTACATACCAGTATTTCTAGCTAAGTTTCTGGCCGTTACATTGGCTCTACGAAAAGTGCACTCATCAATCTCGGAAGTTGTAATAGTAACGGATTCTTTGTCATTATGTTCAGTTCTCACTGCAAATAGTGGCTCACAAGTTTCACGTACATTTCAATGTACGTGAAACTTGTGACTTAAACCTTCTAACTTAACACTAATTAGATTGGGATGGGTGCCTGGTCACAAAGGATTAGTTATCAATGAATTAACTGACAACTTAGCGATAGCTGCCCTTAGTGGTCCAATCCTTCCGATTCTTCCTGTATAACCGCGGCTAGGTTCAGGAGACGGGTGCAGTCATGCAAGACTCCTGGAATCTGCCATTAATAAATCTAACTGATTATCGACACCTCCTATTTCCTTGGAACAGAAAATTATGCCATAATAGAAAACTTGAAGTCCTCTTTACCAAATTCAGATGTCGCATTCCTACATTAAACTTTTATCTGCATCGATCTGATCTGGCGCCCTCCTCCTTGTGCTCATACTGTGGTGAAGACGAAACAATAGAACACTTCTTCCTGTCATGCAGCCGTTTTTCCTCATTAAAAAAACGCGCTACAGAAGAAAAAATTCACAGTGCTGGATTGAATATTACGATACCCAATATTCTATCTTTTGGTGCCTCTTCTCTCGGACATTGTCATAGGGATGTTGGTGCAGCTGTTGTGGGGTATATAATTGAATCAGGACTATTTCCTTGCTAAATTAATTTTATATGCATAAATTCCTTTAGTCATTCAATTTTTTTCAAAAGTGATCCTTATTAGACTCCGATAATTGTTTTCCTTCAATCACCCGATTCTTGGCAAATACCCCACAGTGGGTACGAGCCACTCTCGAAGGCAAGCAAGCAAGCAAGCAAGTGAAACTGTGGTTCGCCATCTTTGTGGTTGGTGTCCAACTTTGAGTCTCCGTGTACATAGTGTGCGAGAACTGACCCGCCGTGCAGTCTGAGACACCCTCTTCGAGTTCGGACCTCCTGGTGCGAAACACGCGAGAACGCTTAGTCAGATATAACGATACCACCAAGCACTACCAGTTAGGCAGGAGGATATCGCCCCCACCTCATCCCAAACTGAAACGTCGCCAGGCATGTCGTCTGGCGACAACTGCAGACACACACCTTCCCCAGTCCGGTGCGATTGCGGCACATTTTCCCCACACAATACCCGAGTGCTCTTTGCAAGTTATGTCAGGTAACTAGAGCGACACTCTCACACATGTTGTGGCAGTGTCCTGTTATAGCAGCGAAAATGGCAGTAGCTCCGGAGGTTCTTGCGTCGAAGTGGGCCGCTGCTCTGCGCAGCTCCAACCTCAAGACACAAGAGTGGGCGTCCAGCGGGCCCGGGAGGCGGCGAGGAGGCAAGGCCTCGAAGTCCCCTCATGAGAGACCTGAGCCCGGGTCGTTTAACTTCGCCTGATTTTAATAAAGTTGTTTCCATCCATCAATTGCCTTGACCCAATTCCGGGACCTTGGCACCTTCTCGGGCACTGACAACATGGACGTCGAAGACTGGCTAATCGAATACGAACGCGCCAGCAAGAGCAACCAGTGGGACCCGACTATAATGCTGGCTAACATCATTTATTACCTCAAAGAAACGGCCCGTGTTTGGTTCCGAACACACGAGGAGGAATTGACCAGTTGGGGCACTTGCAAGCAAAAACTGCAGGAACTCTTTGGGAAGCCAGTTGGCCGCCAGCGAGCCGCCAAGAAAGAACTTTCGTGCCGGGCCCAAACATCTGCTGAACCGTACGTTATGTACATTCAAGATGTATTAGCACTCTGTCGGCGGGTGGATGACAAGATGCTCGAAGCTGACAAAGTCAGCCACATACTTAAAGGCATCGCAGACGACGCCTTTAATTTACTCATATATATACAAGGACTGCTCGACGGTCGACGACATAAGAGAGTGCCGACGCTTTGAAGAAGCAAAGAGCCGTCGTGTCTCACAACAATTCGTTCGGCTCCCTAATACCGCCGCTAGCTCATCGTGTGAAGACGTCCAGCCGCTTGGTGCCGAAAATTTGCTGCGTCTTGTCCGGCGCGACATTGAGGCTGCGTCTCCGTCGGTTCCCCCGGCACGTTCTTACGACGAGTCCCGCCCGGCAGTATCTCTGATTCAAGCTGTCGTACGCGAAGAGCTGGCGAACGCAGGCATCCATCCGATCTGCTCTGTAAGTAGCCCCACGGTCGGCAATTTCTTTCGACCTCCACGCCCACAATCGACCTACCTCGGATACCGCGACCCAAACCAGTGGCGCACACATGACGACAAGCCAATATGCTTTAATTGCAATGGAGTAGGTCATATTTCCCGCCATTGTCGCTATCGTTGGATTTCATCTCCTCGTCCCGCGTACGCTTACCGCCCGGAAGACAGCCGGTCCTCGCCTTTTAATGCCCGCAATGACCTGCCGCACTGTGATGTTGCTGATCCGACTCCACGCTACGACCGCCGCTCGCCGTCCCCAAACCGGCGTCCTCGCTCACCGATTGCCCGTCGCCATACCCTCGCGGTTCCTCTTCGGAAAACTGACCGGTGCAGCTCCCGGAGGTGATGCTGCATTGACCAACCGACCCGGTAATCCTCTGTTGACCCTGACCACCCGACAAAACCTTTTGGACATGGAAGTGGACGGCGTGCCTGTTTCGGCGCTCATAGACACGGGGGCGCAATTATTGGTTATGAGCGCTCGCCTTTCTCGTCGTATCCGCAAGGTTCTGACGCCCGCGGCGTCGCCTGTCGTTCGTGTAGCCGACGGCGGTACATCTTGCGTCGTTGGCATGTGCACTGCGCGTGTGAGCTTCGCCAGCCACCAGACCTCAGTTCTATTCGCCGTTCTGCACCAGTGTCCACATGAAGTCATCCTTGGCCACGACTTCCTGAGTACCCATTCTGCCCTCATCGACTGCTTCTCTGGCCTTCTCCAGTTGGAACTTCCTTCTGTACCCGATCTCTCCACCGAGTCACCGCCGCGTTTATGTGTCGCCGAGTTTGTTCGCCTTCGACCAGCCGCCGCGACGTATGTCACACAATTTTTTTAAAGGAGGCATTGGTCACACTGACCTCAGATTCCGCCATTTGTGACGGCGACTACGTCATCTCTCCTTCCCTAGACGCTCTTTTAACAAGGCATGTAGCCCTCCCTCACTCCGTTGTGACTGTTTCTACGAACCGGGCATGTATCCCTATTCTGAACTTTGGACGTACTCCACAATTTCTACCCTAAGGTATCACGCTGGGAAGCATATATAGCGCGTTTAAACGCACACGACCCTCTGACCCTTACTATCGATGCGCCTCCGTCTTCTGGAAGCCCTGGCACCAGTACTTCATTTGATGCACATTTTGACGCTATGGTCGCCCCAGACCTTTCGGCTGCTGAGTCTGACGACCTTCGTCGCTTGCTAGCCGCTTACAATGACGTTTTCGATTTTGCTTCGCCCAATCTCAGCCAGACAAACGTTGTGACTCATCGCATTGACACCGGCAATGCCAGTCCCATCCACAGGCGTCCTTACCGAGGGTCTGCGACTGAACGGCGCGTAATTCAAACGGAAGTTGAGAAAATGCTTACAAAGGACATCATCGAACCATCTTCGAGTCATTGAGCGTCCCCTGTGGTGCTTGTCAGAAAAAAAGACAACACCTGGCGGTTCTGCGTCGGCTATCACCATCTAAACAAGATTTCTAAGAAGGACGTGTACCCTCTGCCGCGAATTAACGATGCCCTTGACTCTTTGCATGGCGCACAGTACTTTTCTTCTATAGACCTTCGGTCCGGCTATTGGCAAATAGCCGTTGACGAAAAAGACAGGGAGAAGACCGCCTTTATAACACCCGATGGGCTCTACCAGTTCAAAGTTATGCCATTTGGCTTGTGCAATGCCCCCGCAACATTCGAAAGAATGATGGACTCCTTTCTTCGTGGTTTCAAGTGATCTACTTTCCTGTGTTATCTCGGTGACGTCGTCATTTTCTCGCCTACGTTCTCCAGTCATCTAAGTAGACTCTCGGCTATTCTGCGCGTCCTTCGAAATGCAGGGGTGGTATTCTGTAAGAGTCTACGTTGTGGACTGTCCATTTCGGCTGTCGCTGATTGGCTGCTGCTTGATGTGCAGGAAGGTGCCAGTCAGTCTCCTTCCTGCACATCAAACATCAGCCAATCAGCGACAGCCGAAATGGACAGTCCACTAGGTAGACTCTTACAGAATACCGCCCCAGGTCTTCAACTTAACTCTGCCAAATACCGCTTCGGTCGCCGCGAGATCACTATACTTGGCCATCTTGTCGATGCTACAGGTATACGGCCTGACCATGCCAAAGTTAGCGCCGTTGCCCACATTCCGACGCCGCGCTCTACTCCGGACGTCCGTTCCTTGTTTGGTCTGTATTCTTATTTTCGGCGGTTTGTGAAAGATTTGCAGCACTAGCACGGCCCCTCACCTGCCTTCTTAAGAAAGACGCGACTTTTTATTTGGGTCCTGCACAAGCGTCCGCCTTCTCACAGCTGATTGGAATACTGACATCACCACCAGGGTTGGCTGACTTCGACGAATCTGCGCCCACAGAAATCCGTACCGACGCCAGTGGCCATGGAATTGGCGCAGTTCTAGTCCAACGCCAGCATGGTCAGGACTGTGTTATTGCTTTCATGCCAGTCGCCTTCTTTCCTCGGCTGAGCAAAACTATTCGATCACACAGAGAGAGAGTGTCTCGCTCTAGTTTGGGCCATCGCCAAGTTTCGCCCTTAGCTCTATAGCCGACCCTTCACCGTCATTACTGACCATCATGCTCTATGCTGGCTGTCTTCTCTCAAAGATCCCACTGGTCGCCTTGGTCGTTGGGCACTGCGACTTCAAGAATACTCGTATACCGTCGTTTACAAGTCTGGCCGCTTGCACCAGGATGCCGACTGCCTCTCCAGATACCCCGTAGATCCACCGGACGCTGCCCTGAGCGGCTCCAGCCCGTGTGATCTTTCCATCTCTCAACTCTTCAACATCGCTGCCGAACAACGCCTTGAGGCGTCTCTACGCAAGACCATCGAAAATGTGCACTCCCAAGCTCCTGATCCTTCGCTCCGACTCTTTGTATTCCAAAATGACACGTTATATCGTCGCAGTTTACTCCCTGGCGGTCCTGACATGTTGTTAGTCATCCCGGCTCACCTCCGTCCCACTGTCCTGGCGCAGCTTCACGACGCACCAACGGCGGGACATCTTGGCGTGTCACGCACATACGACCACGCACGCCGCCGTTTCTATTGGCCTGGGATGTCCCGCTCAGTGCGCCGTTACGTGGGCTAATGCGACCTTTGTCAGCGCCGAAAAAAGTCGACTCAGCCGCCTGCAGGCCATCTTCAGCCTCTGGACATTCCGTCCAAGCCTTCTCAGCGCGTCGGCCTCGATTTACTTGGTCTGTTTCCCCTATCCGCCTCTGGAAACAAGTGGGTCGCCGTTGGCACAGATTATGCGACGCAGTTTGCCATTACGCGTGCACTTCCCACTAGCTGTGCCACCGACGTTGCAGACTTCTTGCTGCATAAAGTCATACTCCAGGACGGAGCTCCTCGGCAACTGCTCACTGACCGCGGCAGACAGTTCCTGTCAAGAGTGATCGATGACATTCTAAGATCCTGCGCGACGCAACATTATCTGACTACAGCCTACCATCTACAGACGAATGGCTTGACCGAACGCCTAAACCGCACACTTAACGACATTTTGGACATGTATGTGTCTGCCGACCACCACGCCTGGGACGCTGCACTACCCTTTGTGACATTCGCGTACAACACTTCCAGGCATGAGACAGCTGGTTCATCGCCGTTTTTTCTCTTATATACGGTCGAAACCCTACATTGCCCATGGACACCCTGGTGCCTTCTTCTGGGTGCCCACCCACTGAATATGCTCGAGAGACTATTGCACGTGCCGACCATGCACGTCAAGTTGGTCGCACTCGATTTTCTGAGTCCCAAATCCACCAGCAGTCTCGCTACAACAGCCACCACAAGACCACTCACTTTGTCCCTGGATCGCTCGTTCTCCTGTGGTCCCCAGCACGACGTGTCGGCTTATTCGAAAAACTGCTCTTCCAGTACACCGGTCCATATCGCGTGTGCCGCCAAGTGGCTGATGTCACTTATGAAATCGCTCCACTACTGCCTTCGTCATCCTCTGCTCATCCCCGCAAGGACATTGTACACGTTGTCTGTCTCAAGCCCTATCGTGCCCCGGACACCCCTTAATACATTGTGTGCTGGTTTTATTTTTTTTATGTAGCCTTCGTTCGCCTGCATCGAGTCGGTGCTTTCGCCGCCGGAGGGTATTGTTATGAGCCAGTTGTCCGGCGGACAAAGAAGATGCTGAAGCATATGTAGAGCCGCCGGGACGAGGAAGAAGTGAAACTGTGGTTCGCCATCTTTGTTGTTGCTGTCCAACTTTGAGTCTCCTTGTGCACAGTGTAAATAAACCCTCTTTTTTGTAAATCTCCGCGTAACAATACCTTAAATACACCCGAGCTGTGCTAAGGTCCATTCAACGTGGTCGCTCAATATTTCTCTCCTTTCCCTGATCATTTATGAAAAGTAACCGTTCCTGGTGGTAAGAATTGGTAATTATATTCTCCTATAAGCATTGTTTGTATCGTACAGGGCACTGTTTACGTTATGTCATTTCAAGTTAATGTGTTATATTCTAGCTGCTAACTGTGGGCTCAGAGTAGGCGGCGTCCATAGGCACAATTTCTAGAACGCTTATAAAAAGTGGCATGTCAAACTGCCAGCATATTGTCTTTTGTTATTTTTACAGAAATAAATGTCCGACTGCAGGCAAAAATAGGACCGTTGCCATTTTAAATCGTACACACACATACATACATACATACATACATACATACATACATACATACATACATACATACATACATACATACATACATACATACATACATACATACATACATACATACATACATACATACATACATACATACATACATACATACATACATACATACATACATACATACATACATACATACATACATACATACATACATACTGTAAGGAAGAAGAAGTACGCCGTGCAGAGCTCCGCAGCCGAATTGCCAGCGCTACTGAAGTGGGGCTCGGGCTCGACGCTGTTCCTGGTGCGCCTGGCTAAGCCTACGCAGTTGTGTCTTCCTGTCAGCGTCCTTCGTGTCGTCCACAGCTGTGCCAGACTTCTTTGTCATATTTGGTGGAGGTTTGCTGGGTCTTCTGTCATCCTGGAATTGCGCAGCCGGATTCTCCCTGCTACTATGACCTCCGCAAGCGCCACGAGCTTACCACCAGCTGCTCCCCAGTCCTCCGTATGCCCCGGCACACTCCGTCAGCGGGACCCTCCCATCTTTAGCGGCAGTGATGACCACGACGTTGATGACTGGCTGTCATCATACGAACGCGTGAGTCGCAACAACAAATGGGATGACATCACGAAATTGACCACCGTCCCATTTTACCTCACCGGAATTGCCCACTTGTGGTTTCGAAACCACGAAAGCGAAGTCTCAAGCTGGACCGTGTTCAAGACGAAGTTCAGCGAGGTCTTCGGCCGTCCTGCTGTTCAAAAGCTTCGTGCCGAACAGCGTCTGCAGTCGCGCGCTCAGCAGCCTGGTGAGACCTTTACCAGCTACATTGAAGATGTCATCGATCTCTGCAAACGCGTCGATGCATCCATGCCTGAGGGCAATAAAATCAAACAAATACTGAAGGGCATCGAAGAGGACGCGTTTCAGATGCTCATTTCAAAGAGCCCCTCTACTGTTGCCCAAGTCATTGAACTATGCCAAAGCTATGACGAGCTACGCCGTCAACGCCTCCTCACCCGCCGCCCTAATCCCCATCAGGAATCGTTGTCCGGCTTGACCTCCCCTTTTCCAGATTCCACCCTCCTCTCGCAGATCAAGGCATTCGTCCGGGAAGAAGTTGCTCGCCAGCTCTCCCTTATCTCCAACAACCCGCCGGAGTCAAGTTCGTCCCTTAGTCCGACCCTACGACACGTTATAGAAGAACAAGTGTCCGAAGTTCTTCCTCTGGAGCGGGCGCCTCAACTCACCACCCCGTTGACTTACGCCGACGCCGTCGCACGACCACGCCCACCGACGTTCCGGGCTCCGCCTCCGATGCCTAGCCCTGTTTTTACCTCCACGCCCTCACGACCTCCGGTGCATCGAGTAAATCCTTGGCGCACAGCGGACAATCGGCCCATCTGCTATTCGTGTGGTATTGCCGGACACGTTGCACGCCTGTGCCGCCGCCGTCCACTTCATCCACGTGACGACCCACGCACAGCTGCGTACGACCATCCATTGTCTTACGCTCCAGACCGCGATTTACCCCTTCCCCGCCCAAGCCATCGCCCAGTTTCTGACCGCCGTTCTCCTTCTCCTCGTCGTCGCTTCTCCTCGTCGTCGCTTCTCCACATACCGCGTATCGTCGACAGAACGACGCCTCATTGATGAGCAAGTAGGTGAAATGCTGCAGCGTGGTGTCATTGAACCGTCCGACAGTCCATGGGCATCGCCAGTTGTTTTGGTTAAAAAGAAGGATGGCTCGATCCGCTTTTGCGTGGATTACCGTCGCCTAAACAAAATAACTCGAAAGGATGTTTATCCATTGCCGCGGATCGATGACGCCTTAGACTGCTTACAAGGCGCAGAGTTCTTTTCCTCTCTCGATCTACGCTCTGGTTATTGGCAAGTACCTATGGCTGCAGACGATAAGCCTAAAACTGCTTTCATCACACCAGATGGCTTATACGAATTTCGTGTGATGCCATTCGGCCTTTGCAACGCGCCCGCCACTTTTGAGCGGATGATGGATACTATTCTTCGAGGCCTCAAATGGAACACGTGCTTGTGTTATTTGGATGATGTAGTAGTGTTTGCACCAGATTTTCCTACTCACCTTCATCGCTTGGAGCAGGTTTTACGCTGTCTCAGTGACGCTGGCCTCCAACTCAACCTGAAAAAATGTCACTTTGGGGCACGAAAGCTGACAATTCTCGGACATGTCGTATCGAAGGATGGCGTTCTCCCCGATGCCACAAAGCTCCGTGCTGTTAAAGAATTCCCAAGGCCGACGACTCTAAAAGACTTGCGTAGTTTCATTGGCCTCTGCTCGTACTTCCGCCGCTTCATTCGAAATTTCGCTTCGATTATGGCACCGCTGACAGAGCTTCTTCGGGGAGACCCCAATCTTTCCGCATGGTCACCGCCTTGCGACGAGGCCTTCGCGACGCTACGGCGCCTGCTTACAACACCACCGATACTGCGCCATTTCGATCCCACTGCTCCCACGGAAATCCATACGGATGCTAGCGGCGTTGGTCTTGGCGCTGTGCTCGCCCAGCGAAAGCCCGGCTACCAGGAATATGTTGTTGCTTACGCGAGCCGCACTCTCACCAAAGCTGAGGCGAATTATTCAGTCACTGAAAAAGAATGCCTAGCGATCATCTGGGCCATTACAAAGTTTCGCCCATACCTGTACGGCCGGTCCTTCGATGTCGTTACCGATCACCACGCACTTTGCTGGTTGTCGTCCCTCAAGGATCCCTGCGGCCGCCTTGCCCGGTGGGCACTGAGGCTCCAAGAGTACGACATCCGTGTTGTCTACCGCTCCGGCAAGAAGCACGCCGATGCCGATGCTCTTTCGCGCTCGCCTGTCCACGCCGAAATTGTCAGTGTCTCCGTTCTAGATGACCCAGTTCCCCCATTCGCTTCTGTCGACATGGCTTTGGAGCAGCGCAAGGACTCCTGGATTTCATCTTTGATAGATTACATCTCCGATTCACCTGCACGCCCACCATCCCGAGCGCTCCGCCGACAAGCTTCGCACTTCGCCATCCGCGACGGAATCGTCTATCGCCGTAACTACAGTTCCGACGGCCGCAAATGGCTGCTTGTCATACCCCGGCAGCTCCGCACTGATGTATGCGCCGCTTTCCACGCCGACCCTCAGTGTGCACACGCTGGTCTCTTCAAGACCTACACCAGACTACGTCATAGGTTTTATTGGCGCGGTATGTACACATTTGTGCAAAAGTACATTCGCTCTTGCACAGAATGTCAACGCCGCAAGCCTGATCCTTGCCGCTCTTCTGGACCAATGCAACCTTTACCGTGCCCTTCGCGACCCTTTGACCGCGTTGGAATAGACCTATACGGGCCTCTGCCATACACAGCTGCTGGCAATCGCTGGGTCATTGTAGCCATAGACCACCTCACGAGGTATGCAGAAACGGCCGCTCTACCAGCCGCGACAGCTCGTGACGTTGCCTCCTTCCTGCTTCAACGCTTCGTTCTCCGTCACGGCGCCCCCCGCGAACTCCTGAGCGACCGAGGTCGCGTCTTTCTCGCCGATGTCATTCAAGAACTTCTCACTGAATGCCGCATTATTCATCGCTGTACCACCGCATATCACCCGCAAACAAATGGATTGACAGAGCGGTTTAACCGAACTCTTGGCGACATGCTTTCGATGTATGTCGCCTCCAACCACACAAACTGGGACCTCATCCTTCCCTATGTCACGTACGCCTACAATACGGCACCCCAGGCAACGACGGGCTTTTCTCCCTTCTTTCTTCTATACGGCCGAGAACCGTCATTTCCGATTGACACTATTCTTCCTTACCGTCCCGACTTATCAGAGGGTACACCGGTTTCCGAAGCCGCCCGGTATGCAGAAGAATGTCGGCAACTAGCTCGCTCTCTAACAACGCAAGAACAAGCGCTACAGAAATTTCGTCATGACGACGGGCGCCCCCACAACCAGTTTTCGCCTGACGCTCTCGTTTGGTTGTGGGTGCCTCCTACTTCGACACCAGGTGTCTCCTCCAAGTTTGTATCCCGATACCATGGACCCTACCGGGTTCTACAGCAAACTTATCCGGTGAACTACGTCATCGAACCTCTGACGCCCCCTACGGACCTGCGTCGCCGAAGCCGCGAAACTGTCCATGTCGATCGGCTCAAGCCGTATCACGAGCCCTTCGTCCTTACGACGCCTTAGGCCTCCTGTGCGGCTCCGTCTTCAGCGAGGGGGGAAGATGTAAGGAAGAAGAAGTACGCCGTGCAGAGCTCCGCAGCCGGATTGCCAGCGCTACTGAAGTGGGGCACGGGCTCGACGCTGTTCCTGGTGCGCCTGGCTAAGCCTACGCAGTTGTGTCTTCCTGTCGGCGTCCTTCGTGTCGTCCACAGCTGTGCCAGACTTCTTTGTCATAATACATACATACATACATACATACATACATACATGTGCATATTATTGTATATGCTAATTTTGATTATTCACCCTCCCCCCCCCGGGCCACATCAACTTCTACGTAGTGCCCGAATGGGCCTTTGAGGTACTCGGATAGATGTATGAAATAATGATCGGCAAGTGTGCTCGGTTTTTGCAAACAGCGCGATTTTTGCTCAAGACACTGTACACTTCATTATAAAAACCAGCGCTCCAACACACAGACAAAGAACAGAAGCGGACACTTCGCTCAATTCAGAACCAAGATTAATCGAAAAAAAAAAATGAACGAATATGTATATACACGTGAAAACTCGCAAGGTGGGCGCTGAGGTGCGCGCAATTCACAAGTCACGCTAACTTGCTTTTCGCCATGCTATCGCGTACCGTCAATTTGCGCAGCGTAATGTGCTTGTACGAATGCATTTCGTGCAGCTGATATGGGCCCAGCATATAGTTTGCACGAAGCGGCGTCGAATGACTGCAGCGCACGTTTGCCGGGCTGTTGACAACACCGAGCCGGCTGGGTTTTTCCAGACTTCGCGGTAAGACGTGGGGCGCCTGGGGAACGTAGCCGCGAAGCGAGAGCGGCTCCTTATGGCAGCTCACGAATGTGTGGCAGTCAAAGAGTGGCGAGCAAGCGCTTCGCGAGGAGCCCGGCACTATAGCACACATATAGAGGAAGCTTTAGCTCGGGCCCAACTCCGATGCCGCCTTTTCAAATACATGTAAAGCGCGGAAACGCTTTTCTGAGATATAACCAGTGGGCCGATTTTGATGAAATGTGTTGCATTCGGGAGAGAAAGTTAAATTCTAGTGACTGCTCGAAGCGGAATTTTGATTTATGACCCCGACTTTTTAAAAACAACTGTCAAAAATTGTTAAGCTTAAAAAAAAATGGAAGTACGGAGTTTGCAGATTTCTAGCTCTGCACTAAGAAAAAATATCGTTGTTCTGTAAACTGCGTGCGTTAGAGAGCATCCAAAACGGACACATTCCATATATCAATATATATCTTACGTGAATTTCCTACATTGTTTACAAGGGCTTTGCAAAAGTCCTACTCACATATTAGCTAGTGGTCTATTTGAGAGCCATGTATAATACATCAATTTTATCCGCTTTAGATGTACTATTAGACGCAATTTGCAGAATTGTGATATCATTTTTCATTGCAGACTTACAGTGTTGTAAACTTGATATTTCCGTTTTCTGAAGATTCGCGATTTTCGACAAGTTTTATTAAAAAATTTTCGTTTTAAATCAAAAATTCGCTGCCAATAGTCACCAAAGTTTTACTATTTCTTTTAAATGCAACAAACCTCATCATACTTGGTGCAGTGGTTGCCGAGAAAAACGATTTCTCCTTTCCCATGTATCAATATAGGAAGCCCCGAGCTAAATCTGGCGCCTAATTCAGCGCTCAATGGAGCTATTTTGGTCCTCATAAATATTAATGGTCCATCTCTTTCACCTTTGATGCGCCCTCTATCTCACAGGATGCTAACACTGCAAGCGGGCTCCGTTATACCAACAAACGTACACAAAACACTGCACAAATGCCTCGGATAATATAGAAATCATCTGGGTATCTGGACGGACAGGCGGGACCACTATACCCTAAAATGAACGTGCCTACCAGCTCGCCCGAGAAACGCTTCTCCGGGCACCGAATATCCCCGATCTAACTCTCAGACGCTATCACAACCAGCGCACCTCATATTGAACCAATATCAAAAGGCCAGTCGATAGAGTCTTTGCAAAAATATGCAAAACATTACAAACGCTGACAGGGCACACTTACTATATAGGCAAGCACAAACCATCACCGTCATATCTATCTGATCTCATTTCTCTCCTTTCTCGCTCCATCCTTTCTTTCTTTGCATTACACCATATACTTCCCTCTCATCCCATATAGTTGTGTTATTATCTATTCATTTTTTTAAATTTTTTCTGTTCGCGGCGGCAGGCTTGTAGGCGCTCATGCGCGAGGGTTCGTCTTAACTCTCTGCTTTGGCTAGCACGCCACCGTCTTGTGCAAAAAAATGTCACAGTTTCGCCCTAAGGGCGAAGCAATGAATGCGATAGCTACACAGCAATGTCATACGATGTAAGGTGAGCGGCTTTGGTAGCAATATGAATTGTAGTAAACATGAGCTGATTAAGTAAGCAGGTGTGCTGCGGCGTAAGTAGACCGACATGAAGAGAGACTCGATGACCACGAGAAGGCGCGTGTGAAACGGTGGTGTTGATGAGAAGCGTTTCCCGTGGGCAGCGCGTGCGAAGGGACACACCTGTAGCGCTGCACTGCCGATCCGGGCAGCATTACATGTGTAGCGTGCGGTGGAAAATGTGGCCCGACTATTACTAACTGAATGAACAAGCGTGGTGTGAGCGCGCACAAACAAACATGAATAGATCACACTGAATGACTGCAGACAACGACTGTCAAAACGCTGGCAGCAAGCCCAGACGCTGCAGCGGGCGAAGGTACGTGCGGTCTATCGCTTCAACAGAAACTGAGCGGCGAATGCACAGTGCATAAAGGTCAGAGCCGTGTGGAGATAAGAGACGGTGCGGCGAGCGCGGTTGTTGGCAGAGTAGAAATGCGCCTCCCCCCCCCCCCCCCCCCCCCCCCCCCCCCCCCACTCCCTCCGGCGCTGGCTTCCCGCTTCCTTGCTTGCGCGTGGGAGAGATAAGAGACTGTGCGGACGAGCGACGAGCGCGGTTGTTGGCAGAGAAGTGCCCCCCCCCCCCCGCTCCCTCCGGCGCTGGCTTTCCGCTTCCTTGCTTGCGCGTGGGAGATTGAGTGCGTTCGCTCTCCGTGATAGCGCGCGTCCCCGCAGGCTTCCGCTGGGGCATACGGCGCGCGGCGAAGATTTTATCTATACGGAACCTCACGGCGACGGCGACGCCGACGGCAGAAATCCGGTTGAAGTGTCCATATAATTGCTACCGCAATAATAAATTACAATTACAGCACCCTATACCCACACTAATTGCTAGACTCCACCGTATCTGGGGCTCAGTCGCCGCCTCCTAAATGTAAACACGTACTTTTTTTTGTAGTTTGAAGTTTATTCAAAATGTATACATTTGTTATATACATTCGTTTTGCATTGTGATTGAACAATCAGAGGTCCCAAAGTAAGAACTGTCAGGGGGACCTCCTAACAAAAATTAAACAGAGGATTAATTCATTGGTCAGCAAACAGTGGCGAAATTGCAGCAAAATATAGAAAAAAGTGTGCGAGAAAAAAAGAGTAGGGCAATATAAGTAATAATGACAATTTGTTTCAAACAAAGAAATCAAAAGAAAACAATAAAGTCACAAATCGTTTAACAACTCAATTTTGAGACGTTTACAAAATGAGTGCATTGTGCATGATTTCAAGTCAAAAGGTAGCTTGTTCCACAGAGTTACACATTAAAATCTTGTCATTCGACCATAGTTTGTACGTATTTTAGGTAAAAGTAGATTACGGTTAGTTGAAAACCTTGTGTTGTTAGTATTTACAAGAAGGACATCAGAAAAGCTAGAAATGTATAATTCATGATTTAAAACACGAAACATGATTATAAGAATTTTGTGGCTAACAAGTTTACGCAGAGGCAAAATATTCAGACTGCGAAAAATGGGGGCTGATGGTGATAAAAATGGGTTGAAAGTGATAAGTCTTAAAGCTTGCTTTTGTAAGCGTTCAAGATGACCTATATGCGACCAATACGTATTTCCCCAAGATGATAGGCAGTACGACAGATGGCTGTCAATAAATGCGTAATATAAGGAAAGAAGGATTTCGGTTGAAAAGTAAGGCCGTGTTTTGATAATCACATGAATACCGAAAGACACTTTTTGAGTTAAGGACTGAGCATGCTCACTGAATTTCAAATGTTTATCTAATGTTACACCAAGAAATTTTGTGGAAGCAGATGTATGAATGAAGTATCCATCAAGTGTTACCGCTAATGAAGAGATGTTCGGCAATAACTGTGGGGAATGAAACCCCATAAAATTAGTCTTCGATGGATTGATACGTAATGCGTTCGATTCACACCATGAGTGAACGTTGTCTAAGTCGATGTTTAGTGAATGTTGTTTAGTGAATGTTGAATGTTGAATGGCTGCAACCATGGCACTGCGTGCAACAACCCCAATGTGCAGTACACACAGTCTGCATATACTTTAAACCGGCGTGGAAGACAACGCCCGCCCGGATGGAAGACTCCCGCCTGCATGTCAAGGGGGGCGGAATGCAAAAATGAGAAACCGCAGTGGTCAGATGTAATCCGGACTTCCTGCGGTGCCCTTCATAGCCTCTTGTTGCCCTGTGACGTAAACATCATCATTCAATTGTTTCCATCCCTAACTGTACTGTAGCTACAAACGTCGTGTTCCGAATACCTTTTTTTATTTTTTAAAGCTATTATCATTCTTTGGCAACTGCACCCAATTAGCAGTATATCTCTGTGTATACATACTGTATATATATGCGTCTGTCCGCCCCTAACATATTCCACATCAACTTGGGTCACTCTGTAGTCCACGGTCTAATGAGTAGAGCATCGGGCTGTATTTTTCAGGCAACCGGTTTCAAAAGCAACCGTTGGACCAACTTGGGTCCCTGGGCACGTGTCGTTGTGTATATATGTGCCGCCTTTTATCCTAATCATTGAATAAAACTTACCAACAATTACGCACTTACCATAATATATAGATTGCGAATGGCATTAAAGTCGCCTGTCGTTCCCTAAAGAATGAATACCCCGCTTTTTTCTTTTTTTTTTTCGTTTACTATCCTATAAACTTGCGCTCCCTTGGGTGATCTCACCCAAAATCCCGCAGGCTCACTTATGAAAACCGTGCACAATCAGCCAAGCATCAGCCGAATCCCACAGAAGGATTTCTCTGTATAGTGGGCGTATACGGACAACAATCAACGAAGAACCGTTCTTCTGCGGTTAACGGCCTCGGCGTACGCTCTTCTCTCTAACGTTGCACTAATTCGGCTCCACGCAGAGTCAGACAACAGCACTGCAGACGTGAATGCGCGGCGGGTGCAGATAACATGCCCAGCAGCGCAAGTCGCGGCCACCTTGTGCAAGGAACAAGGTGCGGTGAAAGAGGTGTGTGCGCGTAACGTTATACGAAGCGAAGAAACCGCCTTCGATATGCGACATTTGCGGCTGACGTTCGCACTATAATGCAAGCACCGGGGCACATATGTGCTACGTTTGCTTGCGTGGCGATGCGCAGCCTTGAACCAGTTTCCTGTTGTTCCGTGCCTGACGAAAAAAAGAAAGAGTAAGAGCACGGCACGTGCGAGTGCAGCTTTTTTGAGGGCGTTGCAGAGCACCGCCCCTCGCGCATATGCGCCCTCCCTTGGCCCTCCGCAGTCTTTCGTCGGGACACGCTTTTAGTGCCCCCGTAGGAGCCCAGAGGTCGCGGCAGGTAGCCGTCTAGTGGGCAGCACGTGGTTTCGCGTCCTCCGGAGATCCGAACACAGTGGGAATGATATAGAACGTAATTTTAAGCGAAGCTTCCAAAGGTCTTTACCGCCCCCCCCCCCCCCTACCCCCCATCCCACACACACTTTACTTGGACGGCTGTCTGGCCGTCCAGTAGACAGGGTATAAAAAATTACAGTGTATTGACTTGGTGGGCCTATCCTGCAACCATGGCACGATGTGCGCCCTCGCAAGGGTTTTAACGTGGATTGTAAGGTGGGCTGACATCCTGGAGGCATGTTTAACGTCATAGCGCCCACACGCCTCGTAGCATTATCGGATAAGTGTCTCCACATCAGGCCACCTCAACAAGTCTGGCGCGCGCAGCTATCATGGGACTTCGACAATCGTCGCCCGATTATTTCTGCCCATTTTGCGAGTCAGTTCTTATATTAGCAACTCGTACATCGCGTTACGGACCCGGTAAAAAAGAAGAGTTTGCCCTAACGCCATGGTTAGACGCGTAAAGAAGCATATTCTCTTATTCTGTGTCAGCAGCTCTAAGTGTACGCGGACAGTGACTCCCTTTGGCTATTCTCTGGTAAGAACCGCTTCGATTTATCGCAATGCGCAACAATTCACGTGACATCGCGTGACGAGTTATGCCGATACTGCAGGCTGGATTATGACGTCATCCGGCAGCGCTTAAAAAAACACCTCGTGCCTAGCAGTTACGATAAAATTGTCGCACACATACGTCGACTGTCTTGAAAGATGGTGGCCATAATACGATCGCACAATTGGCATATCATGCAAATTTGGAAGCCTGCCTCTTTGTTTCGTAATCGCTTTTAATTAATTGGGAATGATATAATTAACTGACGCCCAACAGAGCATACGGCGTTTCGGAACGGCTGCACTACAGCGCCGCGGTTATGTGCCACGCGGCAAGCGCCGCCGCCCCCTTTTTTTTCTGTCGACGCCGGACGTGGCGTCATTTCGCGCACGCGAGTTGTGAAAAGCGACGACGAGGGACGCGGGATCGGTTGTTACGCAGCAACGCACGGTCGCCCCCCGTTTTGCAAGCGATTCATGCTCCCATTTGTCTGGCACTCGAACCGTGGTTTACAGACTTGGGCTGACGGGACGTCTCATATAGCCGGTGCTTCGCCAAGCGTGCTGTTAAACTCACCAAAAAGTATAATTCCTAAGCGAAAGGAGCGGGTGTCTTCATACGCCATTTTATGCTAAGTATCTCTGGTACACGCAAATTACAACA
The DNA here is from genome assembly GCF_013339745.2 of Dermacentor silvarum. Taxonomy (NCBI): domain Eukaryota; kingdom Metazoa; phylum Arthropoda; class Arachnida; order Ixodida; family Ixodidae; genus Dermacentor; species Dermacentor silvarum. The sequence continues at coordinate 34,729,312 of NC_051159.1, read as the reverse complement.
GACTGGTGGTTGCGTGTCCGGTGTGCCCTCACCTCCCTTTCCCAGCTATGCCACTATCCTTGGCTCATGTATATTCGCCAGGTAAATTCCTGAAGCATTGAGAAGCGAAGAGGAATGTCACTGGATGTTTCCAACGCACACAATTGGGCCACTTTCTATTACACGTGTGCCGGTTACAAGTGCGTTACGAACACTATAACTTGTTCTTGGGCTAGTTGGTTGATATTTGGCAAAACCATTGAAATGGAAATAAAACAGACACAAACACACGACCAGACATCATGCAGCACCCATGGTGTCCAGTCTTGTGTTCTTTGTGTGTTTTATTTACACTACAAGGACTGTTAAGGATGGTCGGTAACTGCACCTAATTGCATGCGGACCAGTCCACTTCAAAAGTCCCTGGACCAAAGGTATGGCAACGTTTCCATAGCTTATTTTTATTGTACAGTTATGTACAAATAGAATGTGCCTCAGAACACATCTGTAAAATTGCACTCCAGTGGTGAAATCAAGGCACTTGAAGTCACATACAGCTGCCCAGCAGTCCGTACTACACACAGACACACGCACACAGATTCAAACTTTGGCAATGATATATGTACAAACTGTTTTCACATGTAATAGACGAAGAATGCAGAGAGCTGCACTTCAAGAGTCTTTAAATACTGAGGGGGGTAGTAAGTAAGGATCTGGAAAGCAGTACGCACAATTGGCAGCTTTTGTCCTGGACAATGCCAACAGGTGGTTCATTGCATTCAACGTTTTGAGCCAACACTCGCATGGCAGTTCAGTAACATAAAAGACGTGTGAAGAGAGTCAGATTTTTGGCACTACAGGATGTATTTTAGCTGTCAGTCTCAAATTTGCATGTCAAGACATGATGCTGGTACTAAAATTGATTAACACATGATGCCTTACTCTTCTAACACGCCCCATTGGCCTTAGCTGAAGTATAGTCCTATCGCCAATACTTCACCCAATTCTCAGATATTTTAAAAGAAATTAGTGATGAAAATGACGGACGGGATGACACGAGCTTAAGAACACGGCAGCCGACAAAAAAAAAAAAGAAAAAAAATCTGCTGCTGATGAGAGGACGCAAAGAACACAACAAACTCGTCCAGACCACGTGGACAAGCACGATATGGGGAAAGATGAACAAGCGAGTGTCCAGCACTCATTTCTTGACTATGGAGTTGATAAGGTGCTTCTTGAGCCTGTCTGTCAGCTCCTCCAGATTCTTGACCTTGATCCTCAAGATTTCATTCTCCTGCTCGAGCTCAGCTGCCCGCTTCTCCATCTCCACCTCCTTCTCCTTGCGAGTCATCCGCGAGCGCCGAGAAGCCATGTTGTTCTTGACCCGCATTTCTGAATACCGGGGTTGTGGCAGCTCCTCAAGCTTCTGCAGCTTGGGGGAGCAGCGCCCGCTCGCGTGAGAAGGGCCCGCCTCAGCGATAGGGCTGATGGGTCGCTTTACGGACACAGTAGTGGTGGTAGCAGTTGACGCAGGCGGTGGCCCAGGAGGCGGCGGCTGCAGCTGCCAGGTTGTCTGGCTAGCTGGACTGGGACTGCTGTTACAGCTGCTGGAAGAAGGTGCAGAGAGGGCGCCACTGCTGCTGCTGCTTGGAACACGGTGACTCGAGTGCGATGGTAGGGTGTAGCATGACTGGCTTGATACAGGCGGCAGAACAGTTGTTGACTTTCCCTGCACGGGCAAAAAGAAAGGTTGTTTGTGAGAAGCGTCCGTGAGAATGTTACAAACAAGTGTGTAGATTGCGCCCATCGCAGAATCTGCCTGAAGAGGATTCATGCACTTTGACTCCACCTCTACTCGCCGACAGCAGACGACTGCCCAGCAGAGCAGTCAAATACGGTAGCCCCATTTCCCAGCTCACATGTTTCGTGCATTAAAGTGCGTCTCTTGCATTAAACTGGAAAATGCGACCCGAGCACTCAAGCTTGTACGATAAGATTAAAGGTGAACATGTTCTCGAGGCTAGCAGTGACTGACACCCACCTCCTGTATCAGTTCAGACAGGTCCTGGAAGGTCTCGTTCTGTTCCCACATATCCATTGTGGCCGGGGAATACGCTTGACCTGGCAGGGCCGTCTCAGCGGTAGGCTTGTCAAGTGGTGTGAGCACTTTCTCCTGCGGCAGACCGTTGTACATCCGGGTTGGGGAAGGCAGGTCTGTCGGCAAGGATTCCAAGTGAGGAAGATCGAAAAGAAACACGTCATCCATTGGCACATAGGATGGCAGAGCAGACTCCTTGAGGTTGCTGCTGCCCACATGTGGCTTTGTTAGGTCATCGAAGAAAAATGAGGAATCACCTGCATCAAAGAACAAAAGTAGCACACTCATGAGTCACACAGCTCTTGTGCTGGCTGTATCACAAGTTAATCAACTTGAGGCTAGCCAGCTTGTTTTTACAAGTATTGCGGTTCACTTTGTATCGGTGCTAGTAACAGGACAAAGGCACATATCCTGTGTCATGATCATGTTGCGGTGTCCTGCTCAACCAATTAAACAAAACAAAGGGTGTGGCTTTTGCAGGGCAGCTTACAGCAAGGAATTATTCAGACAAGGGCTTTGACTTACTACTTCGTATAAAAAACTTGCAGTTCCTACAGTTCTGGAGCTGATAAAAGCAGTCCATAAAAATGCGTGATAAATCAGGAGCATTAATTTTTGCTACACTGCACACGGCTGCCAAAAAATTACAGATGTACACATTGGCCAAAGCAGACAATATCGCAATATGTTACGAATTCCTCAAATGTTGGTAACAGTAGGAAGTTAAATTATATCAGGGCAGCTGAAACAGCTGTTTCAAATGTTTTAGTTCACCCTAGATAGCTCTCGACTTCTGTTGATGTCTGCGTACATTGGCATATGTTAGCCAAGTAGAGTCGTGCTCACCTGTGTCAAGATGATTGCTGCTTGCGCTGGCATGCCTTGGTGATGAGTGGCTGAAGGTTTCGCCCGAAACGTCGTAGTCTGCCTGGGTCGTATCCCTGTAGACTACACTGATGCAATGGTGGTTCTTCGCCATCCCAGTCACGGACCACGCACTGAGCATTGTAGGGTTTGGTTCGCCTGCGAAAAAATCGACCAAGTGAACGTTGTAAAGAGGTCGCATAAGTTTCAGGCTGAGAACATATACAAATTCGGGAATAAAAGAAAACAAGGAAGACTAATTCAGCATATGTGTTGGGCATATAAGTTGGGGTGCGCGTTCTACACGTTGGAAGCGATGAAGGAGGTGAAGCACGCATTCAGTATGCATTTCTTCCACTTACCAGTTAGAGTGAACTGTAACCCTTCCGAATCCGTTGCGAGCCGGGAGGTTTGTGCCGAAGGGGTTGGGCGCCGAGCGCGAGAAATCGTCACCTGCGAAAATAAAATAAAAAACCGCAAGCGCCAACTGTCAATTGACTCCAAATTGCGCAACAGTAAACAAAAACAACTCGCAATCACAGCACCTATATTACACCACGATCAAAGCCCGGCTTACTTTGGCGCACTTGTTGCGGCACGGCAGACCGCTGACTGACGCGCGAACAGCACCAACGAGCGGCAAAATGACGCGCTTGGCGCACGTTGTTCGCTTTTATGCGCGCCTGCGTATTCTTAGACCTGACATCATGTTGCTCAGCCAATGGCGAGCGTTGAAGGAATGATGTCAGAACGCACCAATAGGAGGCCGCCAGTTTCTTTCTTTACGAGTTTCTTTTTGACCCGCGATTCTGGGAATCACCGACCCGCGTAGAGTCGATAAAGCGCTGTCACTCCCCCTTTCTAATTTTAAACTGAAAATAAGTGATAACTAGCAAACAAAATCCTCTTTCGGTGTTGTATAAACGCAATTAAAGATTTAACGATGTTTTTTTTGAGAGGACTTTAGTGTCATATGCGACGACCTTTGGGTGCAAGCAGCAACGGGAACAGCGTAAACTAGTGGAGGCGCTGGCAAGTGGAGAGAAAGAGATGAGAGAGTAGAGTGAGAGAGATTCGAAGCCTGTTAAAAAATAAAACAAAGGCGGTGGGTCGTAATCGAGCAGGACGGCAGACTTGCAAAGCGCTCTATCTATCAGAAATTTGATAGCTTATTGTATAACTGCATCAACAACCGAGCTACTGAAGCAAACGAACTCGACTGGGCGAACGTGATTGTCTTTATCTAAAGAACTAGGCACACGCGAGAGTGTGGCGGCATTTACTCGGCTTTCTTCAACACCTTCAGCATTTTATGATCCAGAATCGTAATCGGCACTTGTAATGGCATTTGTAGCAAACAGCAATGACAGATTTACGCCGGAGAAAATCGTTCAAGTTAGAGGTTGGGGCGGGGAGGGGGGGGGGGGGGGCTGGCCTGCCGGTCTGTCTGTTACCCCCCACGGAGCGTGCTGCTAAAATAAACATCGCACACCGGAAACGTCAAGTTGTTGCAGTTTTTGTTATTTTCCGCGTATCAGAAAAAAAATATATATATCGCTCGCTGAGGGACAAGCGCACGCGACATCTCACTGCGTTTAGTGTACTCCTTAACCATTCCGTACGGACGTACGGAGCAAAACACGATGTGTCGTTCAGATAAAAAAACTAAAAAAGAAGGCCGTTCATCCGGGTACTTGTTCCGGAGGCGCAAAAAGGTCCGCCATATTGGGACTGTGTATTTTGTTACTGCGTGCGACAGTGTTAGCCCAAGTGAACTAAAGGAAGTGTCTCGATGTTCGAAGTGATATGTCATGAAGTTGACAAGGTTTGTGTCTCGCCGAGGAGTGTCTGCAGATTGTGAATCGACGTAGTCTGTGCGGAGAAATGGGCTTCGGTAGCTATAATGAGACGACGTTTGAAGCCGAAGTGAGGACTCGCTCGTGAGAGCGATATTTTGGCTGTCCGGCTGTTTCCATTCCCGTCTTCGTGTCGACGACCGAGTGCAGACTCTGGTTCTGGATGTGTGCTGGTCAACGTGGCTGAATCGAATGAAGATGGAGCGCAGAAGTCGACGTGTGCCGTGCGAAACACACAGGATTAACCATCACTGGACTGTTTGTTTACTTGTGACGTCCTGCTTCGGTATCGCCGTGGGTAAGGTCGCATTCGCTATTTTCCTAACCCTTTAACTTGTTTCGCACCTTTCGACGCCTGTATGTTGGCCTGTTCGCGGTGTTTTGTTCGATCCGCGCGTCTTTTACGTGGTGCGTAAGCTGTAAAATGTCCACACGACATCGCGGTTAGTGAAGGTCGCCTTATCGCTCCGCTCGCTTGCACGATACGTTGAACAGGCTGGCTGTTTTGTGCGTGCATTTAATCGTGTTCCAGAGGACTGTTACTTCCCCAGGAAGACCCCGTGTCGTCAAATTTTGGATATTGTCTTCCCGTGTGTGCCCTGTCGCCAGCGATCGCGCGGGATTAATCGTCCCATTTCTTCGCGTATATACATATCAAGGCTGGAAGGGTCACGTGTGCTTTTCTTTTCTCCTCCAGGCAGCGAGCGCCCTTTTGAGAAACTGGGCTAGCGGAACGACTGTGAGAGCCCGCTGTGAATGATACACCACGTAACCAGGAAAAGAGCCTGTATTCCCGTTATGTCCACGACGTTGTAACGGCGGTCACATTTGGGAGCAAGCACATCGCGAGCCCGTTTATCCGTAGCACAACCCCGAGTCGAGCGTCCCTACTGTCGCATTCGTGCCGAAAAACAAATCTAATGTCCCAGGCTTCGCCTCTGCTTCCGCCTTCAGACATTGTGGTGTGGAGTTGCCGCATTTGCTCGATCATCCCGTTTCCACGCTGCGCATGACGAGTTTGCTGGGATACTCGTTAATTGGTTTGCTGGGTTTGTTGACGGCTCGGTGGGTCCCGCGCTCTCGCTTTTTACTGCGGCACGTGCCAGCACAGTAGCCTTGAATTTGCATACGCTCTTTTTATCTTCAACGCAGATATGCGATCGGTGTGTGTTGATGTCTACGTTTTGTGTCCCCTCCGTTAACGTCCCAAGATAGGCGCGACTGCGCAGTGGCGAAATTTGGAAGTTTTGTCCGCAAAGTTCTCCCCTTGAACGCGACGTTAGCGAAAACCGCCAGGAGCATCCTTGCTGTTGTTACGGGTCGGTTATTTTCTACTATTAACGAGAAAAAAAAAATAAATAAAACGATCGCTTCAATTGTTTTTGTCGCATTCTGACTTTTGCTTTCCCGTGGAAGCCGAATCGGCGGAAGCACGTGTGTAATTGATTTTACTCGCTCGTCGAGAGAGACCGTCAACTAACCGGCTTCCGCTTGGGAACATTTCCTGGCGATTTTCTGGCGATTGAAACCAGAAACCATCTGCACGGCATTGTTTCTCATTTTTTGATTTCCTGTGCCGAGCAGAGGTTTTCTTTTTTTTTCTCTCTCTCTCTCTCTTTTCCTTAAAAACATATGCAGTAGCGTTGTCAGAAGCTTGCAGACACTGTTTGGCGTTGTTTTTCTGTGAGCTAGAACATTGGTCAGAACTCCAGATATTAATTGAAACACCCGAAAAGGTACTACACCACAAGGCTGCGAAAATTCCGCGACCTAAGCATGATTTTTCGGACATTTTATGTATTTCTGACGAAATGCGGGTGCGAATTGCCTTTCTCTCTCTCCACATTTGTCGCGCTTATTTTCTGAGCCAATGTTTCGCTTCCTGCACTTAGATGTGCACCAAGACAGACATAAGGATCTCGTGAGCTTTTGAAGGGATAAGAATACCAAACCTTTAGTATGGTAAGGTGTTTTTTTTTTTTTTCGAAATTCTTATTGTTATTGGTTTGGCGGGAAAAAAGGTTTTAGAAAACAACGTCGCACTTCCCTCTTGTATTTCGCGCCGAAATCTCAGCGCCGGTACGTTAGTGTGACGTCATCACTTCAAGGTACAATGACCCATTTTGACGCAACCAAACTTCTCCAAACTGGCTATGTTGACTTTTCTGTTTACCAGGATGCGATGTAGTCATTCTTCTTATTTTTAATTACTTCATTACTGTTATTTATTTTGTATTACTTTTATTTATTTATTTTTTTGCCGCTCAGCAATTTAACGAGACCCGCGTGGGCACAGTCAAAACTCTGGACGTCATGGTGAACTTGGTACGGTTACTCTAGGGTTGCCGTCGCCAGCAGTTTGTCCTTCTTACTAATCCTCCTCCCTTGGCAAGAGTGGCCGGTTTGGTATTGCAGAAACCTTACAGTTTGGCTTAATATTTCTCTTTCGCATGAATTTAACAATCAATGGGGGGGGGGGGGGGGGGGGGGGGCATTCAGTTTGCCAAGCCACACTCTAAGCTGAAGCTTCTGTAGACGGCTCATGATTAATTTAAACCACGTGCATGTTATGCAATAAGTGCACAAGCGCTTGAAACGTGCAACATTGTGCCCAGTGGAAACATGTCATAGCCACTGAGATGCTGTGGCTTGTCTGCTCTGTAAATTCACTTCAGCTACCCCACTCATTATCTTGGGATTCAACAGGACAGTTTTACAGTCCTTCATGCGCCAATAATTTTGCCCATTGAGAATTTACTTTCACCACATTTCTTGAGTGAGTCGTGAAAAGCATTTAGCTGCAGAATGAGGTAAGGATTTTCAATTCTTCAGTGAGTTTTGTCAGGTTCACAGAATATGGACTCCATCTGAGGACTCTCTATACAGAAATGTCAGATATGAGAACAAGAATTATTTAATGTCTAGCATGCTTGGAAAGCACATTATCCAACCACTTAAGAAATGTGCCTGATGTAAAACCGTCGTGAAAAACAGAACTGAACCAACTACATGAACCCACTACTTTACACCAAGAGCAAAGACCCAGCCGTATGCCTTCCAACTCTTTTGCTTTTGATGCACGGTATGGCACCTGAAGGGGCTTGTACGCTGCAGGACGAAAGCCTCTTCCAATTATTTCCAATTATTACCGTCCTGCGTCAGTATGCTCCCTCACATATTTGTAAATTTCCTAACCTGGTCACACCACTGAACTCTCGTCCACATTCAACTACATTTCCATCCTCTTGGCACCCATTCTATTAATCAATTAAACCACTGGTTATCATCTCTTTGCATTGCAAGGCTTCCCAGTCTTCACCTCTCCCCCTTAAACGCAACTAAAATATCGGCTGTCCACATTTGCTCTCTTAATTCATGTTACCGTCTTTCTGCCTCTTAATGGTGCATACTCTATTCAAATAGTCCAATGCAGTTTAAGTGCAAGGTGTCAAGCTTATTATTATTCTTTTAGAGATTGCCAGACTGAATGGAAACTATAGAAAATATATGTTTTGACGACGTTAATCAAGTGTGACAACAATGGCTTGGCACATGTTAACTTTAGCTCATCTGGTTGCTCATCTGATTGCTTTTGCTCATCTGATTGCCACGTCTGACCCAACTGTGTTATCAGTCTTACTTGTTGCAAATCAATTGTAGCGCTAAAGTCTATGTCATTCAGGCTTCAGTAATCTGATAAACTGACATATGTCAACATAAAGGACTCAGAAAAGCAGTAAAAAATTATCCTGGGGTCTTTTCTTTGCGTCCGTGAGTTTACATTGTTGCTTGTAGTTGGATATTGTGTATATATTGCATGTACAGTCGTGGAACTGGTACTACTCGTGCAACTAGTTTTTTGTCATTACAATGCACAATGTGTGCGTTACCAATGCCTGCACTCGCTTAACTCTTTGCTGCTTGAAATAAAAGACGCCAGAGCATTATGCACTGAAATGCAGCTGGAACATGTTGACACAGCTAGAACAAATTATTTAGCTTCATGTCTCAAGATGTAACATTTATTTTTGTTCACCATCATCACCCTGACACCTCTAAGGTGTTTTGTGCCCTACTTCATTAGGTGTTCCTCGATTGTTGCTAGTGTCTTGTCACTGCAATTCGTACATGCTGTGTACATAACATTGCCTGCCACTTCGAATGTCTTTAAGCGCATGACTACAACTAGGTTAGTCAAGAAACATTGGTATTCAAGTTCAAATGAAAACGCAAGCAACATTATGGAGTGGCATCATCGATTACATGCAGGAAGTGTCAAGCTGCAATGTTTTCTTTGTTGCTTTACTCATTTCATTGCACATTTGTATGGCAGTGGCTGTCTGAAAGTGACAAATGCTCTTTGTGTGCCAACTGTATCACAATGATGGAAACTGGTTGGCTTCATGTAATTTCTGCCTGTCTGGTCTTGGAGGTTTATGCATTGAGGACAAATCTTGCTATGGTTAGCCTAGATAGTGAATATGCTTGTACTGGTAGCTCTGTTTTGTTACAGCAATACTCTTTGGCTACAGTGGTTTAATGGCTCGGTTCAAACGTACTTAAGTCAGCATCTGCCTTATGTGGTCGCATATTGTTCAGGGGCTGTATATTGTAATTATCCTTCACCCCCACCCCCCACCCCTCCATTGGCTTGGATGCTGCGCCTATTTTCACTTTCGACAAGTCTGTGCGATAGGTGATAAAAAAAAAAAGATGAAATGAATAGTTCACAAATATGGCCCTGAAAAAAGGGAGAATGAAATGGGGGGGGGGGGGATCATTACAAAATAAGGCCCCAGTTCTTAATTTGGGAAAGCTCTGATATACGAGGCACCAATAGAGTTGCCAACCGTCCCGACTTGCCCCAGTTGGGACGAGCTAATGCCTCAACTTACACTTTTTTTATACTGAATAACAATGAACAAGCCATGCAGCTTTATTTCTTTATAAAGCCTGACAGCTTGTATGCACATTCTTCTCTTTAAGTCTTCTGTTGCATTGTTAGAAACATAAAGGCAGTTTCATCTTCGTTGTGGTTCCAGTTCTGTCGTAGGCTCTGACTGTTCGCAGAACCTCTATCTGTATTATTAGCATGTTAGCCAGGCAACTACTGCACCTTTCTTGTTTTACGTTGCGGCTTGGCACCTGAATTTGAATAGAATGCTTCTGAGTCATAAGTGATAAAATAATTTGATGCTAGGTATTTTCATGTATCACACCTGTTGCTGATAATGCAAGCTTACCATTAATATTTAAAGCCTGCTTCCATCAAGTCTTTGTTGGTTGCCCAACACAACCAAAAGTGCGTAGATATTCCTGTTGCAGGACACATAGTTGCTTCACAAAGGAAACACTCATGCAGTTATATAAGAACACTTTAGTCTCTTGTCTGTCTGCATCTTGAGTTATGCACAATCTTGCTTCCTCAGTGGAGCACCCATGTTTACATTAGTAACACCATAGGTTGTATTATGTAGTTCATTCCTATTTGACATGTACTACCCAAGCAATCATCATTGTCATTGTCGATGTACTCAAGTAAACTAGAATGAAGTCCTCTCACAGGTTTTCAATTATTTCTCTTTAGCATCAGCTATCATCCATCCATCTATCCATCCATATTCACTCTCTAATCCATACTTCCATTTTTCTATCTCTCAAATGTTACGCTCAGCATTCATTTCTTGTCATTGTTACAATCGTGCCAATTGGGATCACATCTCTCTCGCGTAATTTACAAGTTTTCTAACCTTGATTCAGCGATCACTATTAAGCAGTTTCTTGAGGCCTTTATTTCTGACCGCTTAGAGGCAAACTGCAGTGAAGTTTTCGAACTGCATGAAAAGCGTAGTTTCAAATAGGGTAGATGTAAAGCAGCCTCAATGCAAAATTTTACATTTTAACTATTCGCAGATGCGTCATGAAAAGCAAGTAAGAATGGATGTTCTTGATACCAAAACTAAAAAGAAAAATGCCACCATTACCACTTGCCTGAAATGACGCACAACCTATTACATTGACAACCACTGTGGCTCCTTGGCATCGCCTCTGAGATTAGGCGGCTCCCGCTGCACGCTGCATATCTTGAAGGGCTTGGTCTGGAATTTGCATGACATCCACTAGCCACCAGATGCATGCATTGTCTGTTTAGGTGCTATTTAAAGGCTGTTGATAAGAAAATTCGAAAATCGCCAGCCCCGCAGCTTCGCGAATAATGTACACTACTCATTTTAACCGATTTAGCCAAAGTAAAATTCCATTACAGTTAACTTCAAAAACATCAAAAAATTTTCCTTATTTGGTTTAGGACTTGAAGGGCAATTATTTTTTCCAAATATTTGTTTGATTTCGTTCGAAGCTTTCACTATTTACATGCCCCTATTTAACATATTTCTAAAACGCTCGCATGCATCGTCATAACTTTCCTTTGGCCCAATCCTGAACGTGCAATAATGTTGAGGCAAAAAAAAAAAAAAATCAATCTCGACTTGCAAAGACAAAATTCCACTTTGAATTGAAAAGCACAATTAAGGCCACAATGCCGTATTGATTCTATTCCAATTCTTTTCCTTTTTGCACTTTGTCAGTGGTCCAAGCTGTGCTCCTGTATTAATTACAAGGATCGGCTCGTTGTAAGTGGTGGAGGATAAGAATGGAATGGAATAGAGCAAAAGAAATCGTGGCATTGCGCTGCTCAGCATAGGGTTGCGAGTTAGATTCCTCACTTTAGTGGCTGCGTTTCGATGGCGGCAAAATGTAAACGCTTGTGTACTTGGATTTAGGTGCGCGTTAAATAACCCCAGGTGGTCGAAATTCCTCCGGCGTCCCCCACTGTGGCATCGTCCCTCGTAACCCCTCTGTTACCTTGGGACATTAAACACCATAATTTGATTCGGATGGCACGTGATTGCCCACTGTGGCCTTCGCACTGATTTTGTACTGACATGTTCGTTGTCCTAGCCACTGTGTGAGATGTATCCCCTTCATTCGGAGTGTACACATTTGCGTGCTCGACTTGTTTTTTTCCACTTCTGCTCAATGGTGGAAAGGAAAAACCCGTGGATGTTGAGGTTAGGGTACATTGAACACTCCAATTACGTAACGTGGCTCCAGTTCACTTTAGAGTACACTGTTATCGCTCTCTGGTGAACACTTTGCTGAAGGCTCTATCGCGTTTGACAGGATGTATGTGCCACGTTCCGTGAGCAGTGGTGGAGGAGTAAATTTCCTTCTCGTAAGGCTAGCAGCCAAAAATTAACTTGTGCGCGCACTTTGAGTTGGTGATTTAGTTCTTTTTTTTACGAAGCAATGTAACGTGACGATTCGATGCACAAATAATATTCAATTACTCTATAACTGTAAAAACTCAATAGAAAATGCACAGAGCTTGTTCTAACCACCTTCACCTGCTTTGAGTGCAGTGTCCAGTGCTTTGAAATAGAGTTATTTAAATTTGGGGGCGACACCAACTGAAGGAGATGCGTGCTTTTTTGGTGCAGCCGTAAGCCCCGGCCGGCCGCCACCCAGCCTGATGCGGTGCGAGTACTACAACGAGACGCTGTGCCAGGGCTCGCCAGGTGCTGATGGCCTGCCCCTTCCGGGCTGCAATGGCTCTGAGGAGTGCCGGCCCGGGGAGAACGAGAAGGGCAACCTCTGCTACGTCCTCTGGCAGAACAACAGCGGCGTGCTGAGCGTCAAGCTTAAAGGTACGTAGCGCGGCTGTCTTGTGTGCTTGTAGAGGAAGAGGATGGTGCTAGCTACAGACGAATGTAGCCTTGATGGGGCATGCCCGCAATTGCTTCGCCCAAGCGGCTCGTTTTAACATGCGGGGATAAACATGCATGAAGATAAAACAGTTCATTGCAGCATGCAGAGGTAGAACGCTACCGCTCGACCAAGCTCACCGCGTGGACAGCTTGTTCTGGCTGTGAAGTTGTGGTGTTGGTTTTTGGTCTTCATGTGTCCTTGTTCCTGCTTGCATCATGCCTTTGGACGGTCTCACGTATGTGAAAAGAGCAGCGAGTCTGTGGCCTCAAGAAACTTCTGGTTGCATGCCTTATCAGTCTACTACGCCGGAACAAAAAGCATGTTTTGAAGTTGTTTCGATGTATGGAAAGTCTCGTTTTACGTTTTCAGATAAAAGAAAGGCACATAATACCTCAAGAGTAATACTTAAAATTTTTCGTGTAACTAACAGCAAACTTGACTGGTGAAATTGGGATTATGTGTACAAGGGAAAGGTGTAGAAAACCTGCGTGCTTCTGTTTTAACACACTCCTGCTACTTGCCCTTGTCTCCCCCTCCTTTTAAAAAAAAATTTATTACTTTTTTCTTGCTCGCTGAATTTGGTGGGCTATATTCGCGTTTAAAACCAGAAGTCGTTCAGGGCCTAGGTTTGTAAACAGCTAAAGGGTTTATAGACTAATTTGGCGTTCCCTTTAAAAGGGCACTAAAGAAAAAAATTATTTTAGTTGTGTTTATAAATCACCTTTCCACAATACAAGAAAGGCACTCCTACCGCGAAGATGCTTGGTAGGCCAGAAAATTCTCAAAAACAAAAGACGAATGGCAACGCTGCCTTTATGTTCCCACACCAGCTTGCCTTGACGTCATAGCTTTTGATGGCCTCTGCTCAGGCCTTGTTAATTTTTTATTGGGAAAGATTGACTGCATTGTATTGAAAAATAGCTAGAACTGATATTAGCAAATTTTGAAAAACATTTGCTGAGCTGCTACGATCTAAATATGAAAAAGTACTTTGAAATCCGTGACATCACATTAATGTAACAGTGGTGTGGTTCCGGCGTGAAATTCAAGAATTCAAACTTCAACTTTAATTTTTTGTTCTGATAACAAACTATATATATATATATATATACCGTGAGATTAATGAAAATAGAGTTTTCAAAGAATAGCTTGATCAGTGTAAACTTATTTAGTGTTTCTCTTTAGTGTCTATATAACAGTGGGCAGTACCGTCAGGTTTCAGATCATGCTAGAGGAATATGTTTCATGCAGCTACGTCCGATGCTCTTATCTTGTTGGAGAGCTGTTATAGAATAAATTTTTGAGTTTCAGAGGCTTCTCTTGTGGCACGTGGGAAAGCGTTTAGTCTTCCTGGCAGTAGGGGAGTGACTGGTGGTGTGACTGTCCTAAGGTGTGTTCAGGAAGTGGGCGTTGCAGGATGGTGGGAGCACCCCTGCCTCGTGAGTGAAATGCGCGCCACGCATGCTTCCTTCCCTTAATCAATCTAGGCAGTGGGAGAAGAAGCAGTTCCTTGTCTATTTGCAACGTCACAGGATGCCAAAGGATGCCATAGTGGCGCATATATTTTTGCATGGTTAGTGTGTTTTGTGAGAGGCACAGTTGGGCATCCGCTATCTAAATGTAGTGCGAAGAAGCCGTAAAAGAAACCCATATGAGTTTCACAGCAGTAAAGCTTCGCAGTTAAAGAAAAGTTTATCCAGCTTGAGTTAACCTGTCTAGCAGATGGTAGAATGCGAGCAAATACAGTCGAATGCCTTCATAACAGAGCACTTTGGACTGCCAAAATCCTTCGTTATACCGGCTATTTCATTTTAAAAATTGTGCGTCGTACTGCTTGTATTAGAGCAGGCTAAGCACATTCACAAAAAAAAAAAAAAAACTTTTATTTAACATGAATTTCAGAGGTACATAGTAAAAGAAACTGGGAATTCTCGTCTGCACCCTTCATCTGATGGAATGTGCAACTACAGCTGGGACCGTATGAAATCCAGGTTCACAGCATGCACCGCAGTGAAACCTGGGAATGATGAAGAGTGCAGCTGCAAAAAATTGAATGTCTCTGTTGCTTCTCTTGTCCTCAAAATTATTTCTTAATCTGCAGGCTCACATCACTGCCCCCTTCATTGACCTTTGCCTTTCCGTCAGTTCTGAGTAAATCTTCACATTGATGGAAGGGGGGTGTATCAGTTACTGTGAAGATTGGACCCTACCGTGCGGTCTTTGTTCCAAAAGTGCGCTGTTTTCCGTCACGCACAAGGCACTGGCAGTAGTAGAGGGAAGAAGGGAGGGAGGGGGGGGGGGGGGTCTACTTCAGCGACGGCGGCATATGGCACAGCTCTGCAGACTCTTTGCCTCTGACCACGCCTCTACAGGTATTACCCGGAGGCGTAATGTAAGCCGCGATAGGGTGCCGTTTATCCGCCAGGATTATCTCCCAGACCTTGGAGTATGCATTGATCTTGAAAGCGATCTGCGATGGAGACAAAGTGCGCCAAGAGCTGATAGCTTCGTGTGTGCTGTGTTCAAGCCGCTTAGTTCACATTGAAGCGAGAGGCAGCACAAAGGTTAATTTGCGCGCTGCTGTTGCCACGCTCTCTTACTCCAGTGTTTTGACAGCGAGTGCGCGGTCGTCAAGTGAGATGTGTTCATGTTTGCTTGTGTGCGCATGACACCATGCTTGTTAACTTCGTTAATAAGCGAATGCTTACAAAATTGCTGTCCTTACTTCAGATTTGGTTTCACCATATGTCACCCCACTGTGTTCTTGAAGCAAATGTTTTACCAAAAGGAATTTCTGATATTGTCTTTCTCATCGTAAGAAACAAAACAACTGTGAATTAAAGAGGTGCGATTTTTTAGTCATTCAAGAACAAAAAGATTTATCCGAGAGAAGGTATCCCAGACATTTACCCCAATCCCACGTGCCATATCTGCAAGACATAGCCAGCCACACTTACACACATGCTTTGGGACTGTACACAACAATACCCCGACACTAACCCCACGACCCTCTCGTCGAGATGGCACGCTGCCCTGCGTAGCTCCAACCTCGACGACCAACTCTGGGCGACCCAGCAAGCCTGCGAGGCGGCGAAGAGGCAACACCTCGACGTCCCCACGTGGGAGGCCTAGGCCCCCAGCCATCACCTCTTGTTGGTTTTAATAAAGTTTATTCAGTCAGTCAGAGAAGGTAGCATAGAGCTACATATGAACCCACACCAGTTCCTTGGTAAGCAAATGTCACAACTGAAGAAGAATCCATTCTCTGAGGATCGCAGCAGCTAACAAGGAGGCTGGTGGATAGTAGGACAAAAACGAACAGTTCAAAGCTCTCATTCAGTTAATGTGCTCTCGTGCCTGGAAGGGGCAGGTGCAGAGGGATGGAAAATTCAGTCGAAGATTGCTGGTAATTAGGTGGCATGATGAGATTAGGAAATTTGCAGGAACAGGACGTACCCAACTTCCACAATACAGGGTACTGGAGATTGCTGCAAGATGCCTTTTTCTTGCAATGAACATAGAATAGGCTGGTAATAATGATGGTCGTGTGGCAGAGTGTGCCACTTCTGCTGTGACTTCCCACTACATTTTAAAGACTGCACAAACTGTGCTGTGTAGTGGAAAAGAAATCGTAACGAGACCATGTGAAATAACATTGCCAATGCTACACATGCGTCATGTTTTACGCTCTGTGTTTTCATGCTTTTGTGTTCAGGTTGCTGGGTGGGAAACAACCACGACTGCAGTCAGAGCCAACATTGTGCCGAGACACGGCGAGAGCCAAGTGTCCAGCTTCTTTTCTGCTGCTGCGAGGGCGACCTGTGCAACACTAACTTGAAGCCCTCTGCCGTGTACACTTCAAACTCGCTTTGTAAGTGGTCTCTGAAAGATTGCGGCATTTTTGGTTCATGGCACTTTTTGAACACAGCATGTCGATGTTTGTGTGTGCAATGCATCAAAGGAGGGCTGGCATGAAACTTTCGACTTATGATTTTTCGTGCGTGTGAAAATGAAGGTCCAAACATACTGGGAACTGGCAGGGTGCACAAAAATAATTTCCGATAATACTTGTTTCTGCGAGCCAGTTTCAGCACCCAGAAGGTGTAGGAGTCATGAGCTCTTGATGCAGGGGTTCGCGCTTCATTCCTGTTGGCACAGCCAGAAGAAATTTAGGTGACTTTTGTAGTGATGGGTGACAGTTTAATAAATAAAAAGGCTCCCCCGCACCCATCATTCTGTGTGCAATAAGAATGTTTCCTAGTTGTGTATTTTAAGTTGTCAAGCATAATGACCTTTAGCATGCTTTGTCATGGCTTTGGACGTCCTTGAAAACTGTTTTTTTTTTTTTTTTTTAATATAAATGTTGCTATGAGCCCTTAGTGAGAAACATTTTGTCAAATAAAGGTCTTGGTGGCTCCCTACACCAGTTCCTTTGTTGTGTTACTGGCATTGATGTGTGCATGCTAGTGGTGCCATTTTTAGTCTCTTATCTCTGCCGCCTAGTTGAGCGTGCCTTCAAATTGAAAATTCACTCAAGGGCCTTTGCTTTTTCCCCAATTCGTCCGAATGGAAGAATGATTATGAATCTGTTTGCTACATCGAGGTAGTTTCCCTAAATAATTGGGCTTGGTCAGAATTTATTATAGTTCTTTGACTTCAGTTGCCTGTAAAACGATCTTGGGTAGAAAACTCGTGAAACTTGTGTTCGTATGAAGAAAGGCACATGTCACTTGGACATGTAGCAGACGACACACGAAAGCTCTGAGTGCCGTAGAATTTCTTTACTGCAAGTCAGGGTGGTGATTTGGGTGACTTGGTTATGCATATTTAACTTGTTCTCGCTCTGTCAGACACGGACACAAGAAGGGGGAGTGCAGGACACACTAAACACTTCATGTGTCCGTGCATGTTTGATTTATTGCAACTCGTTTATGACTGCTGCATTGACGCAAATAGTCAACATGATTTTTCATTAGCATATATTTTAGAGCAATGCCCACCCCCCTATTGCATAATGTCCACCCCTCAAGTTTTTGGGGAGAACCCTGTTATATATTCAAATTATTTTTAGTACTATTTTTAACGAATTTTAGTGTCTTTTTGTTTCCACTGTTGTGTTTCCACTTTCTGTGCCCAATCTTGTGTCCGTGTCTGTCAACGCTAGAACAACTTCTCTTGTAAGAGCCTCTTGAATTAAGTTGGATTGCTCATGCCTGCAGTGGTGGATCAGTGGCTGTGGGGTTTTTGCTGCTGACCGTGAGATTGCGTGTTTGATTCTTGGCCGCTGTAGCCGCATTCTCATTGGGGCAGATTGCAAAAGACGCTTATGAACTTGGATTTAGGCATGCACGGAGGAACCCCAGGTGGTCGAACTTATTCTGGAGTGCTCAACTACCCCCCCCCCCCCCCCCCCCCCAGCCCCTGTAGTTCTGTGGGATGCTAAACCCAATCAATTAATCAATCGCTCAGTGGAGCACTCACATGTTTTGTCTGGAGCATTTGTCCTGTTCTAAAGTGCTGTTTCTTTCTTCACCCAAGTTTGCATTAAACAGCCCAAAATTAGCACTGTGATGTATTTGGAAATATCCTTAGATTGAAACTGTGAGTGAATCTTACAGGATAAGGAGGGGAAAACCAGGAACACGTGCAAAACATGGTCGATGGGTGCTTATAGCGTTAGTTTTGCATGGGGTCCATGTCTCGTCTTGCTCCACGAACATGCAAGTCAGGGCAGGCACATTTTAGGATAGACTAGGATCATACCTTTAGCTGCTTTGTGCTATATTATATAGCCAGTGTTTTAGCTCTATTATGATGTTAGGCAACATAAATTATGGATTAGAGGGCAAGCACCGGTAGTTGATCATTCTAATTGAGATTGAGAGGAACGAGTGGAGTTGGGCAGGCCATGTAATACCACAGTAGATAACGAGTAGATAACTTGCCCAGTTCATAATTTAGGCAACAAGTGGTTCATTGGAGTAACAGAATGGGTGCTTTGGGATGGAAAATGCAGATGATTGCATGGCTGGGTGAGATTAGAAAACTTGGAGGCATAGGACAGAGTCAGGCTGATGCAAGACAAAATGGAAGTAGGGATCACTGGGAGAGGCCTTGGTCCTGCACCGGATGCCTGTGACAGTGGCGATAACAAGCGCATGACAGCCGGTCTTGTGTTGTGATGCAGCGTCAACGAAACAGTCGCCACCTGTGCAACTGGCCCCTCGGGGCAGCTACCGGACCGAGACAGTGGTGGCCTACTGCCTGGTGCCCCTGGTGGCACTGGCGGCAGCACTGGCGGGGCTGTGCTGGCAGCAGCGGCGCAAGCAGCGGCAGGGCCACTTTGCTGAAGTGCCCACGGCAGAGCCCACCCCTCTGCCCTCGCCCGCCCTCGCACCCAAGGCCATCCAGCTGATGGAGGTCAAGGCACAGGGCCGCTTCGGAGCCGTCTGGAAGGCCCGCTGGGGACTGCAATTCGTCGCAGTCAAGATCTTTCCACCCCAGGTAATAATTTGACCGTTGAGCACTGTAGAGCCTGTTACAGTACGACCTAGAACCTCTTCCGCAACTGTTTTCGTTTCGGTGAACACCACCAGGCTCTTCAGTTAGCCTAGAGCGGACTGGGCAATCAGCCTTTTATCGCAGCGAAGGTCCCGGAAGCCTGGACCGCAGTTTTGTAGCGATGCCTTCTGCTCGATTCTTTGCCACTCATATCATCTTTGACGCCAACTTCGGTCTCTGCTCTCTGGGTATGTGCTACCGGTTTTGTTCCTCTCTTCAGTGAACCTCTATCTCACAAACCTAGGTCATTGGGTATGTGCCACTGTTCAAAGACAAAAAAAAAAAAAAAAATCCTTCAAAATTTGTTTGGTGCGGGGGGAAACCAAACGGACCTTTTTTGCGGCATGTATGGGTTTTGATGCCGCATTGAACGGACTGTGTTGGGAGCGGTTCGGTTCGGTGAACATAGCATTCGGTGTCGTATCACTCGGGGCGACACCTGAGGTTTTGTTGGCAAGCTGTGATGATGGTCACCACAGTGCGTTGGATGCATTTCTGTTTCGGCTTTTTGTGTGACTGATGGCTGCTGTGAAGAGATGACTTCGGAGACGCGGCACCAAAGTGGCCACCGACCTTCAAGTTCAACAATATTAACTTCTTTGTTTGTTATTGAAACTAGTTCTTCGGATTGCCCGATTATGGACATTTTTAAGGTCCGTTCTTATATAACAACAGTAATTTTCAATAATTGGCCAGCGACTGCATTTTGCTTAAAAGGTTTAATTTCAGTATGGTGATAACGAAGTAAAGCACCGATTTTACCAACTTCGTTATATTGAGGTTTAACTGTATTTAGCTGAGATGTTTGTGACAGTATTGACTTCGCAAGTTCATTTGTCACATTTAAAAACTGTTCAACCAGGAGAATGGCAAAAAAACACCGCATACCCACGGGGTGAATGATGATGAGTGGGCGAAGCTCCGGAGGGAATCATCGGTAAACCGTGAATCTTCCGTGTAATTCGCCCACTCTCGCCGCACTAAATCGAACGATTGACTTCCATCAATGACACGTGCCATATGTGTGACGTCATCCCTATTTTATAACAGCGCCCTTCATTATAATTGCACCATCTCCCGCTTAAGGGGACGCTAGCACAAACGCGTTAGAAACGTGCAGTACTCTAAGGGGAAGAGGCCACAGCGTCTTACGCAGCCGTTTACACATGCCGGAACGTGCACCGCGTTTGCCGACGCCATCAGCGTTTATGAATACGGGGGTAAGGCAGAGAGGCCACAGCGTCTTACACCAGCTTCTTACACGGGTCGTAACGCGCTAGCACAAACGCGTTAGAAACGCGCAGTCTTTCGTTAATGTTAGGTATTTATTGCCATCGTGGTGCGTCTGTCCATGTGCGCTTCGTGGTGTAGTGGTTAGCGCCACGCGTTCAGAAGCGAGGGGTCCCTGGTTCGATTCCGCTACGGACAGAAGTTTCGGAATTTTTTTTTCTCATAAAAGTAGACGTGGCTACCTACTACTACTACTACTATTACTACTACTACTACAGAGGAGGGACAGACCCACACCCTAAGGAGCTTCGCCCCTAAAAGTTACCATGATCACTTTTGCCTTGAATATAAAAGTCGCAAGGTAAACAGTCGTACCGTATGTTTTATGGTCCACTTTTAAAGGGAACACCTAACGGGTATACCAATATGTACGCTTTAACTACAAAACTCTTTTTTTTTCTATCACATAGAACGTTGCTTTGGTTCTTGGAACCCTTGATTTCTTTCAATGCAATTGGTATTTTCAGGCTACTTCAAGTACTTCCCGGTGTCTGTCTGTCTGTTTGTC
The DNA here is from genome assembly GCF_013339745.2 of Dermacentor silvarum. Taxonomy (NCBI): domain Eukaryota; kingdom Metazoa; phylum Arthropoda; class Arachnida; order Ixodida; family Ixodidae; genus Dermacentor; species Dermacentor silvarum. The sequence goes on along the minus strand of NC_051159.1, from coordinate 34,708,389 downwards.
TGTGTTTGTCTGTCTGTCTATCTGTGTCTTATAACCATTTTCCTGCCGACTTGGGTCACGGGGTAGTCCATGGTCTAATGGGTAGCGCATCGGGCTGCTGTGCTGAGGGAACCGGGTTCGAAAGCAACCGTCCGACCAGCTTGGGTCACTGGGTATTAGCACTGGGTATGTGCCAATCTTCAATGAACCTCTTTGACGCCAACTTGGGTCTCTGGGTATGTGCTACCGGTTTTGTACCGCTCTTCAGTGAACCTCTATCACACAAATCTAGATCACTTGGGTATGTGCCCCTGTTCAACGACAAAAAAAAAAAAAAAAAAAATCCTTCAAAATTTGTTTGGTGCGGAGGGAAACCGAACGGGCGTCATATATCTATATATATTCAATCTTGTCTGAATATATATTCAAACATGCACCAAGCTCGAACTTTGCCGCAGCGTTGTCAGATGGCACTTGTGAAGTGCGAGAGAGGGCTGCATACAGGCCTCATGCATAACATGTTCTGGAGTTATAATTATTGTTTGAGAGCAATCTAGAGTGGAAGGAGTGAAGTTGGGCAGGCCGTGCAATGGTGGAACAGATAAACAGTAAATAACTCACCACTTCGCCATTGGAGTAACAGCGGGTGCCCGGGAAGAGAAATGTAGAGGATTACGTGGCGTGGTGAGATTGGATAACTTGCAAGCGTTGAACAAAGTCAGACTGATACATTACAAAAAAAGGAAGTGGAGATTACTGGGAGAAACAACCTTCGTTTTGCACTGGACAACATGGATGGGCCGGTGACATTCGTGTTCTAGAGTAGTTTGTCCTTGTCAAGCAGAACGAGAATGCTTTACTAGGGCGTTGGAAGACCTTAAAAATCTGTCTGTTATCGTGTCTTTTGTTCTCACATAAGCTGTTATGAACTCTGAGCATGTGAAAACCCTTTATGTTCCAAGACTTGAGCACTGTTTTCTTTTGTATTTTAGCATCACCTGCAGCCAGAACCCGTACTTTACATTTCTGTCAGTGAACTACTTTAACCCTTTCATTGCCGCTGATGTACCGGTACGTTTCCGCATTTCTGTCCCTCCACATTTCGTTTGACATTTCGTCTGTCAAATAGAAACGTGAGGACCACACCAAGAGAACATTTACGATTGTCTGCGTCATTTTTGAATTTCCGCACAGCCAAAAATAGACTGTTGTGTTCGTTTTATAATATCCGAGGGGAAAAAACCTGGCTATGGAGGTGCGTCACCTCCAAAAAACACCGACACTGAAAGCGTTAACTGGCTCCTTCCGATTGCTATCGCTGCGTTTAGTTAAGCTGTGGTGATGGCTTCAAGTCTCCTTGAACGATGCGCAGGACAAGAACTCATGGATGGTGGAGAAGGAGATCTTCAAGATGCCCCAGATGAAGCACGAGAACCTGCTGGCCTTCCTCGGCTCCACGAAGCATGGCGACCTGAATCACACCGAGTACTGGCTGGTCACCGAGTACCACGAGAGAGGATCGCTCTCCGACCACCTCAAAGTAGGCCGCTTCTTTGAAGTCAGTTTATACTCGTTAACCGATGGCAGGAAAAGTGAGCGTAAACAGAAATGAGGCTCCCACCATTGCGATTCGGGGTGGTTCCATTTGTTTGTATTAGTAATGACTTGAGGTGAGATTTCTTTCAGTGGCTACCGCATGTTCTCTTCCTCAGTCAGTACCATGTTCTGTCAACGTAGAATGTTCGGCAATAGCGCTTCAAGACGCTTCTTGCTTTTTAACATCATAGCAGTGTTGGCTGAGGTGTCTTTCAAAACTTCCAGTTTCACCGATCTGCACACGATTGCAAGTTTTGTAACAACACCCGGACACTTTTTCGTAAGCTAGTCATTTACACCTACAAGCGTGTGTCTAAGCTCCTTTGTTGGCTTGTGTGACGTGTTCACGTGAAACATGTGAAGAATGCGGACTAAGGCCTCCCTGGTACCAGGAGCATACAGTATTGCAGCACATTTTCGAGGCACAGATTGTCTTCTGTTTGGAAAGGATTGAACCTTTCGCTAGGTGCTTCTTTCTTGTTTGTAGCAACAGCTTTCGGGCTTCGAAACAGCTTACGCTTTCTGTGTTTTCTTTGTTCAGGAGAGATGCACGTTTGTAAACAAGAGGGAGCAATGTGATGCATGTTGTAGTTCAGAGGCTAACTGCAGTAAAATAATGCACATAATGAAGTTGATGCAGAAGATGCATGGTGCAGAATTTGTCGTTTGAAATGTGTGTAGATGTATAAGACAAAAACTTGAAAATTATGAGAAAAAAAAAGCTAGCATTATTGTTTGCAGGATGTGATGTGTGGTGGGGAACCAGTACTTCTATGGCTCAATTTACTGCATCTGCTTGTTGCCTAGGTCTTTGCTCTAGGCAGCAAGCCGATTGTGGTATATCCACAATTCTTTCCTCATTACTTTCGATTTCACTAGTTTTCTGCTGCAAGCTGCCCTAATTGAGTCAAGAACGACAGTAATTACTATAATTGCACAACCCTACTCATTTTGAGCCTCATCCAGACTTTGCCACCTTTTGCAATTCCGAAGTCTAGTGTAGTGTGCTTGATAGCATGGGCCTAAGGAAATCTTAAAAGAATTATAGTGGCAGAAAGCATGACAGTTGTGTAAGGGAAAGAATCATCACGAAATGCAGGGCCAGTATAATGTAAGGATTCCTTTTGCTAGATTCTATTCCTTCCTTATTCACCATTCATGGCCAGCTGGTGTCGGTGACAATGTGGGCAGAGTGCCACTCAGACCCCTGAAAAAGCACGAAAAGGAATTGCATTGGAATAGAATCGTTATACCATCCCGGCCCAGCCCCAATTTAGTGTATGAAAAACTGTGCAGCCGTGCTGAGTGTGTCGCAAATGCGGTGTTCTTCTCACAGGCTCACCTGGTGAGCTGGGGCGAGGTGCTGAAGATAAGCGAGGGCATCGCCCTGGGACTGGCCCACATGCACGGGGAGCGACCGGCCAACAAGCTAGAAGGCTACAAGCCCCCGCTGGCGCACCGCGACTTCAAGAGCAAGAACGTGCTGCTCAAGGCTGACATGACGGCCTGCATCGCTGACTTCGGCCTCGCCCTGGGCTTCCCCAGCGGGGTGTCGCCAAGGCAGGCACACGGACAGGTGATTGCTCCTCTGCTCCCAGTGTGCTTGCTTGTGGTTTATTGGCTCATGCTCACCACTGAGTTGCCAGATGTCGCAGGAGTCGGTGCAAAAATTGAACATGAATACGTTAATTTTCTTCTGTAGATTCTTCCGCAGAATAAAAATAAGGGTGGAGCTCATACCAAGTCGTGACCGGCAGCTTACCACTGTCAAGTGTAAAATCATTAAACTCTAGCAGTACTAACGTATGGGGCAGAAAATTGGAGAAAGACACATGAGTTCCTTAAGAGCAAGGAGCAGAGTCGGCAGGTCATGTAATGGGGCAAGAGCAGATTACCGGTAGTATAACCCAAAAGAAATAAAATGCAGTCTAGGACAACCGGAGATTAGGCGGTCGGTTGAAATTATGGACCTTGCAGGCACAGGATGGTGTGTGCTGCTGCAAGACAGGGTTAATTGGAGATCGCTAAGAGAGTCCCCTGTCCTGCATTAGACATAAAGTAGGATGATGGTGACGATGATGTAAACATTCAAGGGTTTTATTTTTCCGCCTTGTTTGCTAGTTATGATAATGCCCTTTGAATGTTTACCCCCCCCCCCTTTTCTTTTTCTGCATTTGGGCCCTAATATATGTTTTTGATTTCTTTATTTTCCTTGATTTAGTTATTTTGAGGCCTCATTAACTCAGTGCCCTGAGTGGTGCCTGCGAGGTATTTTTCAAATAAACAAATAAATGAAACAACCAGCAAATAGCAGAAATTTTATGGTACAGTTGACTTCCGGTACTTCGACCCTGATGGGGACGAAATGGCCACTTGTCACACAATGTGAGATGCACGCCAGTACCTGCAAACTGTGCATTGCAGTTGCACCATATGTCCCGACATGTAGCAGTTGCATGTTGCAAGTACCTGGTTAACTCAAGCAGGCTAGGTGATGATTTGTCACCGCCCCTTTTCAAAGGGGATGCCAATAAATCATCATCATCAACAGCATCGTACCAAGCCACGGGTCAAGCGATGTGACATGTACGCCGCGTAGTTTTAATAGCTGTGTTTACTCTTTGGTACACGTTTGGTGCACGTTAATTCTATACTGACCTGTACAGTGCCCAAAACAGCCAAGATACTTTCATTCGAAATAGTGATGAACCGGATACAGAGGCTCCTTCTATAACTAGCGATGAAGTTAGAAGGGCCTTGAAAGACATGACCAGGGGAAAAGCTGCTGGAGAAGATGGAATAACAGTAGATTTAATCAAAGATGGAGGAGATATCGTGCTTGAAAAACTTGCGGCCCTTTATACGCAATGCCTCACAACTTCAAGCGTACCAGAGAGCTGGAAGAACGCCAACATTATACTAATCCATAAGAAGGGAGACGTTAAAGAATTGAAGAATTATAGACCCATTAGCTTGCTTTCAGTATTGTATAAAATATTCACCAAGATAATTTCCAATAGAATCAGGGCAACACTTGACTCCAGCCAACCAAGAGAACAGGCTGGCTTCAGGAAGGGATATTCTACGATCATATCCATGTCATCAATCAGGTAATCGAGAAATCTGCAGAGTACAATCAACCTCTCTATATGGCTTTCATAGATTATGAAAAGGCATTTGATTCAGTAGAGATCCCAGCAGTCGTAGAGGCATTGCGTAATCAAGGAGTACAGGAGGCATACGTGAATATCTTTGCAAATATCTACAAGGATTCCACAGCTACCTTGGTTCTCCACAAGAAAAGTAGGAAGTTACCTATCAAGAAAGGGTCCAGGCAAGGAGACACAACCTCTCCAATGCTATTCACTGCATGCTTAGAAGTATTCAAGCTCTTAGACTGGGAAGGCTTAGGAGTGAGGATCAACGGCGAATATCTCAGCAACCTTCGGTTTGCAGATGACATTGTCCTATTCAGCAACAATGGAGATGAATTACAGCAAATGATTGAGGACCTTAATCAAGAAAGTGTAAGAATTGGGTTGAAGATGAATATGCAGAAGACAAAGATAATGTTCAATAGCCTGGCAAGGGAACAAGAATTCAGGATCGCCACTCAGCCTCTAGAGTCTGTAAAGGAGTACGTTTATCTAGGTCAATTACTCACAGGGGACCCTGATCATGAGAAAGAAATTTACAGAAGAATAAAATTGGGTTGGAGTGCATATGGCAGGCATTTCCAAATCCTGACTGGGAGCTTACCACTGTCGTTGAAATGAAAAGTGTGCAATCATTGCATTCTACCGGTGCTGACATATGGGGCAGAAACTTGGAGGTTAACAAAGAAGCTCGAGTTCAAGTTAAGGACCGCACAAAGAGCGATGGAACGAAAAATCTTAGGACTAACGTTAAGAGACAAGAAGAGAGCGGTGTGGATCAGAGAACAAACGGGGATAGCCGATATTCTAGTTGGCATTAAGCGGAAGAAATGGAGTTGGGTTGGCCGTGTAATGCGTAGGATGGATAACCGGCCAACCATTAGAGTTACAGAATAGTTACCAAGAGAAGGGAAGCGCAGTCGAGGACGACAGAAAACTAGGTGGGGTGATGAAGTTGGGAAATTTGCAAGCGCAAGTTGGAATCAGCTAGCGCAAGACAGAGGTAATTGGAGATCGCAGGGAGAGGCCTTTGTCCTACAGTGGACATAAATATAGGCTGATAAAGATGACTGCAAATCGTGCATGAACGTGCCCGGTCGCGTGTTGCAGTACCAACAATACGGCGTCTAAACGACCGATCATAATACGTGGGCAACGAGCCAGGCGGACTGTTATGTTGAGTTTCGGAACCCACTTCCTGTTGAAATCAGTCGTCCCCGCTTCTCGACTGCCCTAAATAGTCTGTACGTCTCTTGTTGCGGGCCTCTCAGTGTTCTGATGCCTCGCAGCCGGTACACCCCTTCATTCTTGGCCCTTCCCCTCTGGCCCCTGCATTGGTGACATCCATCACTACACACACGCGTGGCTAGTTTTGAAAGTGGCTTTCAGCTTGTGGAACATCCGAGTCTATTGCCACTTAGGTTTTGTAAACGTGCCAGCATGAATGAAACGTGTTCGGCACTGACCCACGAATCACACTGCGATTAGTCTTACGCACTGGTGTAGATGTGGCCTGCAGTGGTTTTGCTCAGTTCAAACTGTAATGTAAAGATCCGTCCAAGTAGAGGTTGGGGTTGAATTCATTTTGGCCATTCGTGAAATCCTAAAATGTCGTTCACGGAAAGCCCTTGTCTACAGAAAAATAAAACCCGGCAGCGCGTCATCTCCAGTTTGGCCTCCCATGCTGGCGCCACTCAGTGAAAAGATCGAGTGCCATCCAAGCTTTCTTGTGGAATGCGCATCGGACCGGGCGGCCTTTCGCGTTTTTGAAGCGGAGTGGCAATCTGCTCTTGCCAATAACTAACGGCCGTAGTTTGCACGAGCCTTTCATATGCGCAGCGAGCAAAACTGAGAGCACCCTGCCCAGTTTTACTTCATGGTGTGAACTGCCCTTTAGATTCAATCTCTAGTTAGACAGCGTCTGCCAATTCAGTGCTGTTTCAAATTTGTCGGCATTAAATATTTCCGACGACGCAATTGAAGTGATGTCGTCGCCATTAGGAAAAGAGCACTTAAAGGGGCACAGCGCGGCACAGCGTTTGATGTATCGAATCTGGCGGTACATTGCTATACTTTTGCATGGGATTTTCATGGGGATCTTACAAATGTTCAATATAGACAACAATTCAATAAATTCGAGTTTGATGTAACCATGATCGTACTGTGTTTGCATACTCGGGAACTCATTGGTGAGTGTGAATGATAGCGGTTTAGCCAGAAAAGTCTGGCTCTCTGCATCAGGTATGTAGGTGCTCCACGACGTAACTTACTTTATCGCATTCATACTTTCATTTAATACTTAGTGCTGCTAGGTACAACGAGGAGTAGGGCACTTGACCACTGTCCTTGTCGAATGTGCGGTCATTACTTGCTTGCCTGCCATGCATCACAGTGATTGCTTGTGGAAACAAATTGTTAGTAAATACACGTGCCCTCATGGAGAAATGTTCCGGGAAAGGCCGCAGCGGCTCTTCTCGCACAGGTGGGCACCCGCCGTTACATGGCCCCCGAGGTACTGGAGGGTGCCATCAGCTTCAACCAGGATCAGTTCCTGCGCATCGACATGTACGCTTGTGGCCTGGTCTTGTGGGAGCTCATCTCGCGCTGTTCGGCGCAGGACGGCAAGTCTTTCTCATTTTCAGCATCATTCTTTTGGCGGTAGTTTCCATGTCTGCCTGATCGTTAACTAACGATCACTAAAGAGGTACAGTAAATGAGCTTAAACTGATGCAGTATTCTTTTGAAGCTCTCATTTTTGTTAATGTCCTGTGTAAGAGAAAATGAAGGCTAAACTTCAGTTTTTTTTTTTTTTTGCTCTTGTACCAAAATCCCAATGCTGGTACATCAGTGGGATGTCAATTTCAAAGTACTCTGTCGTATTTGGGCTGTTTTGCCGCAGTAAATGTCGCGGCGAAAAACACGAAAGGCTTCATCGCTGAGCTTTGACATGTCTGTGCCAATGAAAACAATCATTGCAAAGTGAACAAGGCCACCAGGCACTCACGAAGGCAGTGGTGATTTTGATTCCGCTAGTAAGCACGGTGTGAAGGTTGCTAGACTAGTTGACAAGACCCCACTGTCCCCCCTGTCTGTTCAGTATCGGCACAGTAAAAGGTGTTAGGCGTGATCTGCTACAACACCTTGGCCGACCAAGAATGTGACATTGTTTGTCACGGCACGCACACTCCCTGCTGTGAAGTGAAACTTCTTTCCTTCGTCTGGATGCCGCTTTGGGGATATGGTGTTCTGCTAAGCACAAAGTCCAGGGTTAAATTCTGCTGCAGTCGCATTTTGATAGGGCATATACTGGCCAGATACTTTTTTTCTTTTTTTGGCAATGCGTGCGCATGCAATGCATTGGGGTTGTGCTTTAGAGAACCCAAGGGGGCCAAAAGTTAATCCTGAGCTTTTCACTGCAGTATCCCCTGTGTTGCTTTGCGACTCCAGAAATCAACTTAGCAATTGATAAATTCCATCAATAAAATACTGCTTAGTGAGCCTGTTTTCTGCAGACAAAGCCATTCATTAAAAGAAACTGCTGCCAAACAGTCAAGCAAGCTATAGTTGGGTACAACTTTAGAAGGCCGCGGCATTTGCCCCTCAAAGGCAGTTGCATACGAGCCTCCAACAATGGGCGCGCACTCTAGACTGACCTCATGAGCCAGACGGCCGGTGTCCCCGCCGACAGAGAACATGGTAGCCCGCTCTTCAAGCTGGACCGAGTCACGTCAGCGGGACTATTTCTTTAGCCGCAGAGACAATCGGCTGCTGCGCTTCGGTCATCTAGGCGGGGCCTCTCCTGTCTTCTTAAGTTGTACCCGACTATTAGCCCTGACAACGACCTACAGGGGTGCTGCGAGCGGCGTGACGTCAGGGCAAGGACTTGCGCCTGTCGTCTGCTGCCGTTCGGGCGCTGTCTGGGTGCCTTCTGCAGTGCTTCCGCTTGTTCGCTGTAGTTCCCTGTGCTTGTATACTTACGACGATCATCTCAGATAGATTTTTACCTCGCCTTCATTTGCGCAAACTTATTCAAAGAGCTTATTTCCTAGACAATTTATTTATCAAGGGCAACGCTGCAGTTCCAGCCGAAGGAGCTCAGACCAGCCCATTGCGTATTTTTCATGCGCAGATCTAGACTTTGCAGATTGAGGGACTAATAAAAAAGCACAAATAGCGCGTAACTAATAAAAGCACAAACGCATAAACATAGCACATAAGAATCCACTTAGGATACCACAGCTGCAGTGGTGCAACGAGCATGTGACCATGACTGCTATATTTACCTTGATTTTAACCCATTAAAGCGTGTTTGCTTATGATGAGTACCTCATGGTAAAATATCTAAGTTTTCATTTCTTCACAGAAACGCTCGGCAGTAACACGAGGACCTGACAATGCAGTTTAAATTCAACCAGCACCACTTGTTTCTTTAACTGCATCTCAAAATTGGGCCGTTCTTCACCGGTTAATATTAAGTGGCGGTAAATTGAAGTAAATCTAATTAAGACTTACAGCTATTTACAGAATACGCAAAGGAATGTATCAGTATTTATTCAGTGTTCCGTACTACACGTACAACTCATATGTGCAATTTACTACTGCTTGTTTCTTGAGGAACAGACATCACGAATCTGTTTGGCGAACGGACACAGGCTGCTCAGCCCTAATTCATAGTGAAATATGCCTTTTGGACAGTGTGGCTGCAGAAAGAAAAAAGCCGAAGCCTCATTTATTAGCAGTATGGGGCTTATTGAAGATATCATTATTCCCCTGTGGAGGTCAAAAATCGAGTGAATTCATTTGGGGCTTCTGGTGTCTTCTGTATATGAGGTGGGTATGTGAGGTTCTCTTTTATGTACTCACGAAGCGAATAGTTCTCAGGTTGCGTAGTTAAATAATCCAGGATCGAGACATGGTGAAGCAGAAGGCGTTTGAATTTTCCTCCTCAGCGCAGCCTAAGCTGCGCTGTATAGCCCCGAGTATACCTTAGGCATTGCAATTGACGCTCAAATAACTGCTTCATGGTTTCAATTCGAATTTGTAGTAAACTGATGGGTTTCGCAAATAATGCGTGCCTCGCCATAATGACAGTCGGTAGATTTAGTTGCGTAAGGGCTGTGCCATGGTGTCGATAAAGGCAACTGAGGGTTACTATGAAACATTCTCTCGCTTGCAATTGATAGGCTCTCGATCTTAACCACGAAACTGTTCTTTCAGGTGATTGCTGTTATGGTATTATTGAAGTATACACATACTATACGTGACGCGCCGTCGTGTTAACCACCATGAGCAATGCGTTTTCTGGGTGCCTGTTTCAGAGAATGGTGAAAGTATTAGCAAACGTTTTCATGCAAAATGCACGCCTAACTCTTCATTTTACGCATTAAAAAAGTAGCCATATTTGACTAGAACAACTCACCATAGTAATAAGAATCAGAAGATTCGCTGTGCAGTTTCCTTCTATCACGCATTTATAATATTGACATCAAATACCAATACCAAGATTTTTCTTGCAAAATGCAATGTCTCTCATAGCTAAGCACTAAGGGAATTTTAAGTGTTTTGCGGAGCATCATACTTCATGTGTTGAAATTGCAGACATTCTTTTTACACAAAGTTTATGGACAGACACTGCGCATATGCGCATAGCAAAACCAGTAGACCCCTTCAATGCTACATAGCTTGCGATATCCATGCCACAAATTTTCACGCCTCGCAGTTTTGAAGAAACTGCCGTTCAGGCATGACAGTAAAAAGAAGCCGACATATCCTTCAATAAGTACAGCTCGAGCCACCAATACTCCAAGCATGCACGAAGGGAACGAGCGCGCTCAGTAGCCGAGCGAGCACCGTCCTGGCCGTGACGTCACTCGTAGAGGGCGCCACTCCAACTTCTCGCCGCTAATAGCTATGACAAATTTTTTAATACATGGTGAGTAGAAAGTTAAGATAAATTGTGTGAATAACTGTTACAGAGCTGCCTTGTCATTTTATATTTCTTTCAACATAAACTAGTGGCTACATTCCTTTCCTGATAGTTACCTATTTATGAAAACGCTACGTAGAGGATCTCGGCAAGTGAATTTCCCGATTGATAAACGGAACATATTTCTCAGGTTCCTCGAGGTTGCCCTGTACTTGCCTGCCTACCCGGCTTTAGAACTGCTGCCCTAATGTGTCAAAATTTTATTATAAAATGCAAGTGTGGCCACAATGTGTGTGTGTCCTTGTAGGTCCAGTGGAGGAGTACATGCTCCCCTTTGAGGAAGAAGTGGGCCAGCACCCGTCCCTAGAGGACATGCAGGAAGCCGTGGTGCACAAGAAGGTGCGGCCACGCATCCGTGACCACTGGAGGAAACACCAGGTCAGTTTGGGGCAGATGCGTGCAGTAGGGGTGTGCGAATATTCAAAATTTTCTAACAACAAACTGAATACACTCAAACCTCAATATAACGAAATTCTACTTGCAGCGAAACACTTTGTTATATCGAGAATTTCGTTATATCAAGGTTTCATTAATTCAGTAGAACTAAGAGGGGGAAATAAAATAGCTTGTTACATCGCGAATTTCGTTAAATCGAGCTTCATTATATCGAGGTTTGACTGTAGTGTCTTATTCAATTCGGTCTTGGAATCGAATAGTCACTATTCATAAATGCAAATATCTTTCGAATACTTTTCGAATATTTAAAAACGTCAACTGCACCCAATTTCTCCTTCAAGATTTGAGCAAAAGTACAGTAAGTTTTCAACCCCGTGGGCATAGTATAGTCCTAAAACATGAGAACTTGCGTAATGGAGCAGACTACTTTGCTTAGGTAGCCATACTTGGCAGGCTATACATTCACACACTCTGAAGAGTCCCGTGCATGCAAAGTATCTACTTGTTTGCTCCTAATACTCCATTAGTGCTTTTAATAAACAATGCTTCATAACTTACTATGTAATGACAGAAAATTGCAAACTGTAGGAATACTAGGATGTGGACTTGCTTTATATTAATTGTGATAACAGCTGTCCATTATCTGAAAACTATTCAATATTTGATTAGATTCGATTTGGTTTCAAAAACCACTATCATATAATCGTGTGGGATTCTTTTTTTTTTTTTTCCGCAGAAAAAAATGTTTCCCCAGGGTCACGTTTTTCTCTTTTTGCAGATTTAGATTCTTCAGAGTGACTTACTTCAAGAAAGATGAAATTAATTAATTACTTAGGTGACATTAAAGTGACAAATTTTTTTATTCTCCCCCCCCCCCCTCCTCACTTTACACACACGGTATAAATAGCAAGTGAAGGATGGTGCCAGCATGTACAGTTGAGGAGCGATCCGAATCATTGGTGGTTGAGCAGTGAAGACTGGTCACCAAATTTGAAAATGGGAATAGCTTAGGTGACTTTTCAGTAGTGTGTAAGGCTGCAGTGAGCAAACAGGTGATTAAGCCATACACATGGAACTGTTAAACTATGCAAAAAAAAATAAAAATGTGATCGGGAGCAAGGGTAAACAAAAATTTATTTTTCAGCAGAATTGTATCAAACATTGTGGGAACAAGAGCACTCCCTTGAGTCATCAAGGGAGATTGCCAAACTTTCTTCACCAAAAGCTGCATGAGCAACCCTGCATATTTCTGTAGTGCGTTAGTACTAAGTAGTTCATCGGATGTACCAGTTATTGAGTATTCATTCAAGGGCACAATAGTTGCTTGTAAAGTTGCAATGTGTGCTTGGAAACGTGATGCACTTGTCTTTGTGTTGTTATTCTTTATGCACTTACGCTCAAAGTTAATTTTGAATGAACGCCCACGTGTATCGGCCACAAAGAGATAGACAACAGCCAGCCTCTTTGCAGCTTATCGCTCTGGCTTATCACTTATCAGTTGCTGCTGTTGCTTATTCTCCACAACGACGTTGCTGACTCGTCCTACCAAGCTGTGCAGGATGCTGGCCTGGTCACTCACTGCATTTTTTCTTTTCTTTCTTTCTTTCTTGGTCATTCGGGCTTGATCCTGCAAAAACACGTTTGCAGGATGTAACATCCTGCAAACGTCACATCTCACATGTAACCCTGTGAGATGTGACTCTCAGCTACTCCTGATGGGCTTGTAACGAACTTACCTACCTTGATAGATTTTTTTTTTATATTTTACTTCCAAGCACTGTTTTCGTTTGCCTCTTGTGAAATTATTTGTTCTTGCACAGTATTTTCTTCAGGATTAGACCTCCGCATACATTCCAAAATGCAAATTTCCTGATGATTCTACAAAAGTTCACTTGCTCTGGCAAAAGTTGGCCCATGACTTTGAGCTAGTATACTTCAATTGCAATGGTTGCCTGTAAGAATGTTTAAGAAATTTCTGCTTACTTTAAAGAAAAACACTAATTTTCACTCATTTGGCAGAAAGGGGTCGATTATTACTGGGGAAAATTGGGAGAGGACTTCCTTGACTTTTGTGCTGAAACTTCAATGCGAGTACATCAGTGCGATGTCGTCAATTTCAAAGTTCTTTTCTAGTATTTGGGCAGTTTTTGTGCAGGAAAAGTTTTCGAAAAGCTCTCGAGTTGAGTCCTTGGCTCATTTAGTCCTTGTTTAGTGATGCACAATTAATATGCCCAAGTAGAGGTTGTCAAAATTTATAGCGTCACAGCAAACTGCTGCTAGATATTAATCATGGTGTCACCACTGCTCATTCATTTTTCTATTTTTCTTGCATTGTACAGTCTCCAGCCTTAGTAAAGGTGGCTGTTTTGCCATTTCAGAAGTGTATGCTTTAACCAATACAGCTAACCTGAAGGCTAACTGCAATTATATTTCACTTTGGCTAAATAAGTCATAAATACGAAGTACATACTTTCGAAGCAAGCTTGACAAAGCCTTTAACAGCTTCCTGCCCTGCGGGAATAGCAGCAGTTTCTGGGTAGTGTAGTAAATACGTTTTTTCCTATCACAGAGCATGCATGATACTGAAGTCTATGTAGTATCAAAATGAAGTAGTAGTCTCAAACGTGTTTATTAAAAAGAATTTGAAGAAAAGAAAATGATCTAAAGAATTTTGTAGAAAAAAAAGAAAAAGTTATATAAAAAACGTCATTGTTGCTTCACGCAGAAAAACCTTTAAAATTTTCAGAATATACATTTTCAATGTGAAGGACATGTACAATATTCCAGCAAATATCATCTTTCTATATAAAAAATTCTCGAGATATGCTAACAGAAAACGTCAAGCTTAGTGATTTGCCCTAGTGCTATGCCGAGGTCGACTCCCCATGCGGCCACTGGCAAATGATCCCGACCGAAGGTTGTCAACACCCTGCAGATAAGAACTGGGACCACCTTTAGAACACGCAGGATATATTTACATCGGTGCACAGGAGAGCTTTGAAGCGGTCCAGTGAAGAAAGCGAAACTTCGTTCTGAAATATCATGGACTGAAGTTGTCTTCTGCATCAGTGCTGCTTTCAAAGTCCCAAAACACGCGTGCAGATGCATTAGAATTGGTAGAAATGCGACGCCTCTGTGTGTGAGTGGCACGCGACGTCGACACCATCTCGGCAACTATGAGCACTCAACGCGCCAACCAGGCTCGTTCTCCGGAGCGCGCAGTGGAAAAAGAAAATCAAAAATTGAAACTGACTAAATAGCTCCTAAAAACGCAATAAATGGCGCTAGCTGTCCGAGAGCACTCGCAAAGCTGCAAAATACGAATTTCCAACAAGAATAGGCGCGGACTGGGAAGTGATAGCATGTAAGCTGATATACGTACACCTGGTGGTTAGCAGATATGACAGATATCCCAGTACATAGCCTCAGAGATTTTCAGCGTGCTGCAGGCAGTGCCCAATTTTGGAGGTCGTGCCAAGGCAAAGAGCAGCACTGGTTTTCAACACTTTAGGTTATGTGGCTTTTTTTTTTCCCCCAGTTTTGTTGTCAGTAATCAGTTTTTGCTAACCTTTCCTGCTACATCCACTCGTATTTGAAACAAAGTTTTGCGTAGAGGCTGCTTTATATTTACACTGTCTGAAGCTTGGATTTTTACGCTCTCTGAAATAATTTCAGTTGGCCTTTAAATATTCCTCTTTAGTGTAGGATGCTCAAAATATTCAAACATCTACCTTAAGTTTTTTGTAACATGCAATACATTCACTGGAGAAGGACAGGGTGAAAACGCTTAAGGCTGCAACATGTGACAGCATGTTCATTAGGGCTGTGTTCGTACATTTGACTAGACCATTGGTCTGAGGATGATAGGGTGTCAAGTGGCAGAACGGCAAACTGCAGAGACTCTGGAATTCTTCCAAACTTGGAAGTATCCATCGTCTGTGGCAAGAGCACACGAAAATGCCTAATAAATGTGCCTTGTTTTGCTGGCAAAGTGAGTGGTGACAAAAGAGTTAGTGTTTTGCTGACTGGCGGGACAAAGAGACAAAGTGCCAGCAGCACACGTTCCCACAAATTCTGCATTTTGTCTGGCATCACTGCAGACAATGCTTACTTATAATTTGTTGTCAGTGAAACAGGCAAGTGATGCAGCTAAATGTCACATTAAACTGTATCTACTGTGAAATTCAACCTCCGTACAAAATTTATCAGTGCAAGTAAGTGAGCGGTTTAACCAGAACACTTGTGTATGTGCCTGGTGCTTTTGCTTATGCAACATTTGGCATATAACCCTTTCACGTTTTGTTAGTCATTGAGGGCTGGCGCATTGCATGTGTCTTTTCACTGTGCCTCAAAAATCTGCATGCTGACTTTATCCTCTTCTCATCCAGCAATGTTTTACATCGGGCATATTTTTCAAGTGGCTGGTGGATACATTCTTTACAAGTACACTAGACAGGAGATCTTGAATGGAATCCACATTGACAAGCCTCACTGAAGAATTTCATCCTGCAGTCCATCCATCCTGCAGCGACGTGTTTTTCATGATTCTGACAAGAAATGTGATGAAACTAAATTGAAGGAGTCAAGTCGGTGCCTATCGGCAACCGGTTTCTTAAAAACCTGAGAAACTACTTCCTTTGTCAGGTGGCAGCCCCATGTAGTATATGGATAAAGAGTCAATGTCGCGAGATGACCGCGCCGAGCAGTTACAACCAGAGCCCATACCATTAACCTACACTCACATCCTACAACACTATCGCCTTTCACGAAGAACACTACCCCCACCTCATAATGCTCTGACGCGAGAGGAAGCTGTAATATGGCGAAAACTCCAGACAAACACATATCGACATTTGAGTCTTTACCACGCCATACACCCTGCGCTGTATTCCTATAAATGTCCACACTGTGATCAATTTGCAACATTTTACCACATGGTATGGGCTTGCGCAAACACACCACAGCTAACACCCATAACACACCCCACCACACGGCAATGGGAGGCAGCGCTGTCCAGCTCCGACTCGACGGACCAGCTCAACCTGTTCAATCGAGCGAGAAGGGCAGCTAAGGCCGCTGGACTCCTGGACTGAGGGGACCACCCATTGCAGAGCGGAGGAGCTACCTA